>NC_135432.1:38719631-38834631 GCF_051991255.1 Vanacampus margaritifer | reverse complement strand
CAAAATTACTATTTGTCTGAAAGATCTAGCTAAAATCAACAATAAAAGGGTATAGCAAACGTAGCATGTAAATGTTGAGGGAATCCGCTTTCCATAGAAGACGTTTTTCAACAACCTCGTATTGGACACGTCACTCTCGCTCGACCCCAGCGACAATCTCAACGATGACGCCAACAGCAGTCCTACTTTAAAACGTGTCCCGTAAACAATGTAATACCCGTAAAAACAACATAAACTCAAAATTCAACCACAACAACAACTGTTTTGTGTACGAATCACAATGTATGACGTATGAAAGCTTCCTGAGTCGCGAGCTAGCTCGATGGTGAGCACAGCTAGCCCCAGCTAACAGCAGTCTTTCTTACCTTGGACTTGGAGCAGGCCACGGAGCGCAGTGCTCCGAAGAAGATGGGCACCAGAGCCATGAGCACCAGGCTGCCGTACGCCAGTATAGTGCCCTCCGGTGTGGCCACGAACTTGGCGGTCGCGTTGAGCGCTTCCGTCCCGTTGGAGTCGGTGGCGTTCAGGGCGTCCAGAAAAGCTGCGGCGGCGGCGGTCTCCAGAGCCGAGGTGCTGGCTTTTTCCACCTCAGACATGTCTCGCCGGGGATCGCGGCTGTTTAGGCAGAGGCGGCGGGTAACGCTGTAAGTGTGCGAAAAAAAGGCCGACAGACAGAGGATGTAGCCAGAATCGTATGCGTGTCATTCGTGGACGTCACGCGAGCCAGCCGGTAACCCACTAAAGGCCACGTTTCTTAAAGCAAAGATCCACAGTGCGTGCAGACCTCTCACTATGATGCTCTCGGAACAGCAGGACAAATTACAGCTGTACGGTGGACCCCCGCATACTCGCGGTTTGGCGCCCATGGATTCGCATATTCACGGATTTTTGCTGTATGTTTTTTTTTAAATATTTTGTGTGTTTGTTTGGAGGGAGGGGAGGTTAAATAGGTTTTTAAGTTTTACAGTAAAGTATTTGCGGGCCTAGCCCCACTAGAGACAGTTTTTAAGTGTGGCGCCACCTGCCCAAGTTGAGGCGATGTATTGTTTTGTTCCGGTGCTTATCTGGTTGAATAAATAAATTTTATTGATCGCCAAATAGTAAATTCTGGTGGTGTGTGGCTACATTAATAAAGGTGGGAGGAACATTTGAGTTTAACGTCACTGTTTACTTGCAGGGCCAATTTGGAATCAGGGCAAGGTAGAACATTTGTCAAGGAAACTAGCCATGTTTGCATGATGGAGACTTTTATTTGTACTACAATGAATCCAAATGTTAAGCAGAATGAAAATGCTCCATACAAAACCTCAATCAACCATACATCAACATCTTCGTTCTTTGGAAATTTCTGTGGAAAGTGATTGCACTTCCTGAATGTGGCATCATGGGAGCTGTAGGCTTTTTGTTTATAAGACGAATAACACCGAACGAACAGGGTGGAACACAAATTTGAGGACACTCAGTAAATTATCAAAAATGGCGGCCACTGATAGATATTTGTACGAAGAGAGATTTGAATGTGATTAATACAATGATAAAGTAAAATCTGCATTTATTTTTTAATAATTATATTGCAAATGTTTCCTTGAAACTGAGAATTAGCTTTGAAGGTAGAAAGGACCGTATGATAAAAAAAAAAAGAAGGTAAAAGTAAATGAAGTATATTCTGCATGCATATTGTGTGTATAAAAACGACCTCAATCTACAATAAAATCATTTCATCATAGACATTTAATTTACTTAAAGTAAAATATTAACATTTATATTCTGGGGACTGATAGATATTGTAGCATTTTTAATACTTCATTTTATTTTATTAACCAATTTTCTTTTGAAATTTGAATAGTTGCTTGGGGCGCATTGTCGAATTTACTGGTTAAATGTAACATTTTCCCCTCTTTTTAAACAAAAAGCAAGCAAAATTTATTTACTGCAGAACTTGTATATTATTATAGTCTGAAAAATTCTCTAAGTCGTTTTTTCAGATGGGGGAATTATTGGTCGGTCTGGGTATATCGTTGCGAAGGACACAAACAGTCCATGTTGAATTAAATAAATATAAAATTAAAAGTTAGTCTTAATGTGATAATTATAGATAGTCCGTGAGAATGAATTTTACAGGAGGACAATTGGGGAATTCCTTGACCATGGAGAAGGAGTAAGTTTTGGCAGGGACGGCGAAAATAAGGTGAATATGTTCCATTTCTATTTTCCCCTAGATGTTATTTTTTGATTTTATTTGTTGGCGAAAGTTGCATTTATTTAATGGCTGGGAGCACATTCATGCTATATCTATAACAGTAAATATTATAATAAAATATTTCAATAATCATTATATTCTGTAAACAAAATTGGCCTAGTCAGATTTGAATTGGCTAAGATTTTCATTTTTTGCATTTAAGAATGTGCTCAGGTCATTAAAAGTCAGCCAAAGGCTGGATCCTAATTGAATGTCACAACAAACAGAATTTTTTCCCACAGGACAGGCCTACAGAACTTTACTAACATTTACTAACTCCTAACTAATAACACTACCAAAATGCTCTTTCAAAAAGAAGGGATGTGAATAAATGTTTATTAGTGACTAATGAAAATATTTTGCACCCAGATGAGGTGATGAAAAGGTCAATCTAGTCCAGTCCACGGGGCACCTGGTTCACCATCTTGCCTATTAGACCAGCCGGAGGTCCGCCTTCTTCTCAAACCCCACCTTCAGGAGCGAGCCACCAGACGTGCCAGCTGAGAGGCCATTCAACTGCTTCCAGTTTCCACCAGACGATCTAAGGATTACCCAATGGAGAGAGGAGGAATGTGTCCCTTTTCCGGGGCGTTCCACAAAGAATGAGTCACACCTTGGGCCCGGTGATCATCTCTGGCAGTTAATGTGGGTTCTAAAAGAGCTGAAGGATCCATCCATCCATCCATTCCCTTGACCGCTTGTCCTCACAAGGATTGTGAGGGTACTGGAGCATATCCCAACTGGCTTCGGGCAGTAGGCGGGGTGCAACCTGAACAGGTTGCCAGCCAATCGCAAAGCTGAAGGACTCGGTTTGAAAAAACAAACGCAAGAACGAAAACGGAACTGACAAATGTCAACAAAACTTCCCTAGCCCAAACGACAACAAGTCTTCAATCGCATCTCCAATTGCACGTACATAATGACACTCTTTCTCATACTGACTGTCATGCCAATTTTCTATTTCTGGGATCCCCCACCACAAATTTTGAACATAATCACAACACATTGTCTTCATATATGATATGCTTATTTTACTGAAAAAAAAAAATCTTTTAATGAATCACATTGTTTTGACATATGACTGACCTCCTCTCCTGCTAAAAAGAATGTTTTTTTTTTGTTTTTTTTCTACTGTTGCACCTGCCATTGCGATGATGCAAATCCCGCTGGAATCCTTTGCTAAAAATGTTTAAATATTTAGTTGTTGGGCTTTATTTAAAAAGCCCAAAGGGCGGACTGATAGATATTGTAACATTTTTAATACTTCATTTTATTTTATTAACCATTGTTACACATTATTAACATTTTAATTCTTTATATTAACCTTGTCGAAATGTTTTGTGTCCTGTGCAGAGCAGATGGTGTTGATTTCGGTATAATCTGACCTAAACTGGGTCATACTATTTAGTCTAAAAAAGTTCTTTCTCAGCGCTTTGTGCGAAAACACATTTGGTCCTTGAGAACAGAATCTGTTTTGAACACCCACATCTGACTCTGTTTTCGCCATCGCTCACGGAAAAGTACCAGAGAGTATGTTTTGTCTACAAATGAAAGAGAGGAGGTCTTTTTAACTATAAGAAACCGTTGTGCACGCGGAAGAGCCACATTTGACGCTCTGAATCCCACGATGTTTAAGTGATGATTAGAGGCAGTTATTTGTCCAGAGATTCTCTGTTTTTATTAAATCATTTTTGCAAAGGTGTATTTTTCTTACATTAAATCTATCTTCATTTTTGGAACACGCAAAGAGGACAAAATTCTTTTATTCCTCTTCAGGACAGAAAAGTCAATAAAGCCATTAATGACCCATGCATATCTTATGCTAGATATCGGTTAATTGTTGTTGTTGTATTATATTATAACTCTATCTCATATTTAAATTAAAGAGCACTTTAACAACAATTGCTGGCAAACAGGTTCGGGGTGTACCCCGCCTTCTGCCCGGGGAAGACATCTGGGATAGACTCCAGCACAACCATGAACATGGATGGATGGATAATTGTACATTCACGTGTTTCTCACCATGCTAGCCGCTATCTGGCTTTGAGGCTAGCAGTTGGAAAATCAGTGCAATGTTTCAGCTAAAGCAAGATAAGATATCAAATATTAAAAAAAAAATATATATATATATATATATTTCTGTGTGTCCTTTATACAGTTAGGCGTTAAGCTGTGTTTCAATTATGGAGGGAATTTTATTGTTTATGACAGCCACTTTGTCATCGTGTTGACCCTGCATCCAATGTTTCTCTATACTCTATCAATTTCTGAGCAAATCTTTTATCACATATCAGGATGATCATGGTTACTGTATACAGAAAATATAAACCAAAAACGAACTTCAGTTGGTCTACTCGTCTTTCTCTTTCAAGCCGAGTTTATCCTCCAGATCTCCACCTTCAGCATAGCAGATGAATACCAATCACATAATTGGAAACTATCTATAGGTATATTCTAATATTACATTCTTAGATTAGCAGTATCATATAGTACATTACGTTTATTTTATTATATGCTCATCCCTACTCAAGATAAACACTCTAAATGCGAAGTAATTTGAAAAATATTCAATCTATGAATAGAGCCGAGGAAGGATGAAGCACACACGCCACCAAAGAACCAACCATTGCACACAAGAAATTACATAAAGCAACATCAATGTCCTCTTTATAACATAGAAGATCTTTGTTGTGAGGTCCAGGCACTTCTTTTAGTGAATGACTTTTGAAGCTATACAGCAACAGCACGTCCTACTGACAAGGAGGCAAAATAACACTCCAATACAGGGTGTCAAGGTGCGATGTTTTTATATGGAGTTAACTAGGGTCAAAAGTTTTGTACTTGGAAAAAATAAAACTTGAAACAGAAAATTGTTGTGTTGATCATGAATTTCACAAGATATAAAAAGGTATTCAAAATAAAAAAATAAGCGTGAAACGTTTTTTCGGGTCAAAATTAATTTTGATTCACTTCGGTCATTCCTTTGAATAAATTATTTATTTTCACTTTTTGGTTCCATGTATATTTTGACATTTGAGGTCTTATTTTTTTCAGTTGCATGTTTTTTCTTTTCAGATTCAGATCTTATTTTTTAGGGTTTCAAAACTTATTTTTTCACTTTCAAATCATTTTTCACTTTTAGATCTATTTTTTTTCAGGTTCAGACTTTTGATCCAAATGTTACGTGGGGGCGTGATGTCAACTGAGCAAGGCGTGGAATCATGAGTGACAGCTGCACAAAAGTGCTTTGGAACCACCCCCCAGTGACAGTGCCTTCAGGGAACGTAGGAATTAAAAGAACTCTCAACTCAACACTTAATACACCATATTCTTGTGATTGACAGTATATGGATTGATGCCAGCGACAAAATTCCATTTGAAAACCTGTTTTAGACAGTACTGAGCGCCAATTTTGGTCTTTGAGCGATTGATTATGCCAGATTTTGCCGTACAACAGCCACATTTCAGTCTCTCTCTCTCTCTTAAATCTTTTTCCCCCCAGTTTGAAATCAGTTTTTTTGAGTTTGACTTTTGACCCGAATGTTAAGTGGGGGTTGTGGGATCAATTGAGCGCGGCGTGGGATCATGAGTGTCAGCTGAACAAAAATGCTTGGACACTCCCCAGTGACAGTGCCTTCAGGGAATGCAGGAAATCAAAGAAATCAAACTCAACACTAGGGCTGGGCGATATGGACCAAAAGTCCTATTAGGATCGATATACCATATATATGCCGATACCCCCCTCCTTCCCAAGCAAATTTTCTGTCATAGCCAAATATGACATGTCACAAGTAGTTTTATTGAAACCGCATGTTTCAGTGAACAGTGTCCAAATCAAATGAATAAATAATAAACAGGTGTCTTCACCTGGTTCATGAAAAATGCTAAGTTGTTCAAATAATAAAATGTAAACATAAATACTGCTTAACAACAGGAGTACCATTTTTATAAATTAAAGCTCTGCAAGGTTCACAGTTAAAATATATCTTAAATAAAATTAGACTATAAAATATAATAGACCAATCGTTTTTTAAGATCTACACAATGTAACGTTATGAGTTCATGAGAGCAAAAAATATGGACAGGCTTAATTAGAGGCTTGTTAATGCATTGATGGGTATTAAGTCAGGACTTGATAATGTACTAATGGTATGAAAATGATACTGCAAACCAATTGTCTTTGGCACAAAAAAATCTCTCTCCTCTCTGGTAGACGTGCACAGCTCCTGCTGTTCCCCCCAAAAATGTATCAAAACATTCTAAAGGACACCTCCCACCCTGGTCACTCTCTGATTGAGCTGCTGCCGTCAGGCAAAGGTACAGATCACTTAGAACTATAGGACAAAAAGATTCAGAGACAGCTTCTATCCCATGGTAATAACTGCACTAAAATGTAACACTGTCTTCTTAGAGAAAGAGGGAATGATTAGCTGTATGTTTGGTTGTTTGGCATTGTGTTTATTTTAGTTACGTGTGTATATGTATGTCTATACTGTATACACACACGTATGTATACCAGTACATTTATTTTTAAATGCAGTTTATCGTTTTATATGACTTGAATGTTTTTGCACTGACTAGTTTGGCACTTGAATTTTGTTGTACATGTTACAATGACACATTCTTTTCTATAATCGAGAGGTTATTTTTCACCCTGTATAGACATGCACGTACCAACACATAAAAAATAAAATAAATCCACTGGAGTGGAGATATTTGAGCCAAATCAGTCTAACCCAAGAATTTACAAGACTACCTAAATCAGGGGTGCTCGGGTTCAGTCCTCGAGAGCCCCTATCCAGTCTGTTTTCCATGTTTCTCTCCACTAACACACCTGATTCATGATCAGGTTCGTTATCAGGCTTCTGCAAAGCTTGCTGATTAGCTGATCATTAGATTCAGCTGTGCTGCAGGAGTGAAACATGTAAAACAGGCTGGAAAGGGGCTCGAGGACTGAACTTGAGCACCCCTGACCTAAATGTTACTTTAATATTTAATCAAATTTAAAATTAAGCCCTTTTTTTTTTTTTCAACGGTTGGAAAAGTATTACTCATTTAAATTATCTGCCAATTTTGTCTTGGGGACTGAGTCTCCACTCTTCATAAAAGATAGTGACTGACGTCCCAGCGTACAGTATAGTTTATTTAAATCCTGAAATAGAAAATTTCTTCATTTAATGCAAAATAGTTTTATGGTCTAATAAGCAACTAAAATTGATTATTTCAGACAAAATGTATTACTGTAGAAGTACTACTCAGTTATAGCAGCCCCCCCACCGTCCCAAAAAACACTTTATTTTTTTAATATTCTCATATTTTATTTTACAAAACAAAAAAGTCAACAAAGCAAATGTGCTTTCAAAAATCATTAAACCACACACAAAGTAAATAATTAAAACGACTTTTTGAGGTTTTAGTGACCTCTTTGGTGAATTTTTCTCATGATTTGTGCAAAATAGACCAAGCGCAATTCCGGTAAGAGGAAGGTGCGATTGAGCGCACGCTTTGCGCTAGTGGTCTCCTGATACAAGACTCCCCCATGAGGTCGCCAGTCAAATGAGAGGAAGGGGAATTCACAGAGACAACAGGAAGCAGCGGAGGGCGATGGTAAGCAGAAGCAGGAGCGGCGTGGCCTGAAGGAGCAGGGCAGAGCTCTTGAGCTTCACCTCCACGGGAAAGTGGTCGCTCACCTGCAGAGCCTGGAAGACAAAAGACCAGAGACTCAGTAAGCAACTACACCAAAAGCAAGTGGCTTTTGCTTTTTCTTTGCTTCTTGTGTGTTGACACCACAGAAGGGTGGTAAGGTAATGTAGCATGATGTCAGCAGCATTTATTACAGTAAATGCATTTCAATAAATACATAATGAAAAATGAGAGCGTAGACATGACCAAACTGTTTGCTGGCACATCTCTGTAATCTGATAGACATCTTCAAAAGGAGAATAGATTTATTGGGTTTTATTCGACAGAGGTTAACTTTCCTTAATAGTATGCCGAGTGAATGCGAAGAATGGTGCCAATAAATACGTAAACTAAGGGTGTCAAAATTAGTGCGTTCATTTTGAGTTAATGTCGTGGTTACTGAGGTAAGGCACACCTAGAATAATCAGTTTGTCCAATCATGAAAGGCTGGAAATGAAGCAGTGGTACTGAGTTCAGGAAGTAGTCAATTTGTGCAAAGAGCCCATTCCAGTCTCAGCAGACACATCCAGGTAAAAATGTAGCAGTAATAAATGTAATAATATATATATGCATATGTTTGTGCAGACTGGTGTCAAGTTGTATTTTACAATATTTTAAAATGTGCTGAATTTCACAAGTTACTTCATGTTAAAGATTAGCTCTTAATATGAAAAGAAAAATTGCACTGAGCTGTCACCGTCTAACAAATACAATTATGCCATCTAGTGGCAGAAAAATTACCTCAACACAAATCAATATCACACTCGTTTTTTACAGTACAGTACATCTTTTTAATTTTAACTAAATTTTATGAATTATCATGAAATTACTGTATCATTGACTAAAAAATGCAGCCATATTTCTATTAGTTTAACATTTTCCCCATTTTTATGTTAACAAGAGTATGAAAACTTAGAAATAAATGTTTGATTGTACATTTAGAACAAATATAAAATTTGCGATTAATTGTGAGTTAACTACTGAAGTCATGCAATTAATTACGGTTAAAATATGTAATCGCCTGACACCCCTAACGCAAACATTAGACAAGGACGCATGACAATAACAGAAGGGTGCATTACTGTTTTCCTGGTCAGTTTGAACTCTTGAGGGAAGTTGAAGACATTGGCGGAGAACGGCATTATGGCTTTCAGGAAAGACTTCCCGTACACGACGATCCTGCGGTACAAGATGCAACGCCATAGGTCAAACACGCTCAACACGCACGCACAAGTTCGCACGTACACGCTTACCGATCATATGCACAGCTTGTCTCGTCCGTGATGGTGGTGTCCATTTTGTCTCCGATGAGCCACAAGAAGCTGGTGTTGGTAAACAGTCGGATGTTCTTTTTGTCACGGCGTGTCATATAAGCGCAGCCAGCGTGGAAATTTCCTAAGAACATCACGTTCTACACACACACGCACACACACACACACACACGTCTTTGTATCATCGTGGGGACACCTCATTGACATGATGCATTTCCTAGCCCCTAACCCCCCAACCATAAAAAATGATTGCCTACCCCCAATCCTTACCCTAACCTTATCCATAACACAATTAAAACCTTAACTCTAAAACCAAGTCTTGACCCTCAAAAAAAAGGTCTGAACTTGTGGGGACTATCAAAACGTCCCCACAATTTCAAATTGGTTCCCACAATGATAGGTAAACCTGGAAAAAGACGTGTGTATGGGCCCCACAATGTAGCAAAGACAAAGGCACACACACACGATGAGTACCTGCTGGACATAAAGTACTGGAATGGCAAGGTCAATACCAGCTCAGAGGCCTTGTGGTACAGTGTCTGCCCTGAAATTGGGAGGTCGTGGGTTCAATCCCTGGTCAAGTCATACCAAAGACTATTGAAAAAAAAAAAAAGGGACCCATTTTGCCTCCCCGCTTGACACTCAGCATTAGGGGTTGTAATTTGGGGGTTAGATCACCAAATGATTCCCGAGCGTGGCTCCTGCTGCTGCTCACCGCTCTCTCAGGGGTGGGTCAAATGCGGAGAACGAATTTTGCCCTACTAAGTTGGGTGTGACAATCAGTGGTACTTTAAAGCAGCACTAAGGAACTTTTCAACCTAAATAAAATATTTTCATAACTCTTCTGATGAAACATCGACTTAAAACTAGTTGAATGATACCTTTGCCTTGGCCTGAGGGGGTCTGTATCATTTTACTGGCAGTAAGCAACTTTGAGGAGGATGTTAGTAGTAACACTACCACACAAAAAACTTCAAATGTAATGACTCCTTTATGGCATACGTCACTTCCCCCTTTGCTCATTCATTACAAAGACGGTAGTCAATTTGAATATTGACGCAAGATTACTGCTTTCCTGGCATAAGCTGCAAAACAACTGAAAAGTTTTGTCTGAGGAGACAAAAAAGGAAAAAGGAAAAGGGAAGCTACGGATAAAAGGACAGTCAAGGATCAACATTGACCTGGCTTTTACTCGCTGGCATGAGTTCAAAAACGTTGCAATGCGTTTGTCCTATGGGAAATGTGGTCTTCCTTCAGGCATACAACATTACCGCTTTTGTCCATATGGCGCCACCATAATCAACATAAACTGAAAGTTCCTGAGTGTAGCTTTAAGCTATGTTTTTGTTATATACCGAAGATATTTGGGTTTCAGGTCAAAGGATGAATATGAGACAAAAGTTCAGAATTACAGCTTTTATTTAAATCTATGTGTTAAACAATTTAGTAAAGAGTACCTTTTGCTTGACGCCACCCACTTTAGAAGTGAGAAAAATATTGGAATAGACATTATTAATACCATTTATTGTACTTTTATTGTAGCTCAGCTCAGTTACGTTGAGCAGATTGCTTCCTTGGCTTCCTTCAGAATAAAGACGACTAAGAATAAAGACGACTAAGGCATCGATGTCTATGTACAGTGTTACTTGTGAGGCTTTTATTTTGAAGTTGGCATCGCGGTGCGTTGCATAACTCACATGGAAATGAACATGGGGACATCTCCAACTGGATATACGTAATCATGTGAAAGTGGACAATTTTGATGCTTAAAATTATATTGAAACTGCAGTAAAGCAGTACAAAGTAAAAGCCCCAGTTGACGGAAGCCCACGCCTGGATTCGCAAAACATTTATTTGTGGCCCTTGCACGACCTGTGGCACATACACACAAGATTGCAAAGTACGGCAACTGCACTAGAGCAAAATATGTATGTGACGTTAAACTTCAATAAAAAATACACATATATAAATGATAAAACGAATAATACTTTGATACTTAGAATTGAAAACACTTTTTTTAGGCAAAGGCACATAAATTACTATCGAATTTTCCACCATTTCCAGCTATTTTGGTCAACTCCGCAATGAATTGTGGGTAATACAGTTCGGCTGAGCCCGCATCGATGCGAGCACAAAACAACAATAAAATGCTCATTTGAGAAACACACCAAAATTTATGTGCACACCCCCAGCTATAATTAAATAACAAAGAGAGCTGTCAAAAAGGTGTGTGGTCGGACTTGCATATTATTGTGTGAAGGCTGTGGCCTTCACACATTTAAGATTCATTCTTTATTATTATTCAACTTATTCCTCCCACTTTTTTGACACCCAACTACTTCCACATAATTGATCTGATTCTTGTCATTCAAATGTTAATGTATTCCAAATATTCATGACATGCTTGGGTCTTTTTTTGTTTAATCCAAATATTCACACCTTACCCACAATTCCCCATTTTGTATCCTATTTTTCACCATTCATTCTTAATAGGAGATTCAACATTTCACATTTACTTCCACATTTTTCATCCGATTCCCTTTGTTCCAACTTCAATATATTCCACCAATTTACGCCATGAGCTCTTCCAACCTTTTCAGTTCCAAAATCCACGCCTTACCCACAATTCCCCATTTTGTACCCTACTTTTCCCCACTCATTCTTAATGGGAGATTCTACATTTCACATTTACTTCCACAGTTTTCATCCAATTAACTTCGTTCCAATTTCAATATATTCCACCAATTCACGCCATGAGTAAGCTACTCAGGACTTTCTGCTGACATCATATGTTAGCTTAGCATTATTAGCTTAGCATGCTAATGCTAAGTGGTCCGAAAATGCTAATTAGCTAGTGAACATTGGTCAGTTCCTTCTGCTGATGTTACGTTCGCTTAGCATAATTAGCTTAGCATGCCAATTCCTGATTTGGTATCATAATTTTCCCCTTTCATTCCAAATGGCAGGTTCATCATGACACATTTACATAATTTCTAAGTGAATTTAAATGTCAAAATATGCCAAATATTCCTGCCATGAGCGCTTACATTTTTTTCCACTCCCCAAATTCACCTCTTAACCACAATTCCCATTTTGTACCCAACCATTCCACATTCATTCCCAATGGCAGATTCAACATCACATATTTCCAACATTTCATTGACAATCAAATCATTTAGCTCTTTAATTCTTCAAAGATTATTACATTTCGTACCTGATTCGTCAAACCATACCCCATTTTATTTTTTTCTGCTCTAATTTCTTTATTTATTCGCCCATTCAAACAGTTTCAACTTTCAATTGTTCAGCTTTTTCTAGGTTATTCTGCATCATTCCATGCCTTTCAATATCATTCCAAATTATTCGTCGGTTCAGCCTTACAGCCTTCACACGCAATTTCTTCAGAAATTGCATTTTCTAGTTTCTGATAAGATTACTCAATAGAGGTGTTGGATGATTTGGCTGGCGCCCAATAGTGAGAAGAGAATTTAGACCAGGGATGGGCAACTGGCAGAAAAAAAATCCCAGAAAAACAAACAATCTAAATATTTTATGAATTGACCACCTTAAATAAATACCCTCTCTCATGATTAGCTTCACTTGTGTATATAAGTCAATGAGCTTACCAAACAAATTTTGTGGTCCTACGGAAGCTCTCAACTCTCTGGCGGGGAAGGAACCCGAGCTGGTGTGCGAGCCCGAGAAGTTCCTGGACTTGCCTGCACACACAGCTTGGGTTCTCGTACCAATCCTCTCGAGAGGGGTTGGACTCTCTTCCACTCTGGAGTTATCGACGGTGAGAGGCGCAGAGCAGGTGTGGGCACACTTATTGCCAATCGACGCTGTGGCCGTAAGGTGGTCGGTACCTGTCGTGGCGGAAATCCCTGTGGGACTCCGAAGGCAGCTGACAGGTACTGGCTGGCCAAGCGCAATGCAGCTTCGGCGGTCGCTGAGACAAAAACTCAGGCATGGGAGGAGTTCGGCGAGGCCATGGAAAACGACTTCCGGACAGCTTCGAGGAAATTCTGGTCCACCATCCGGCGTATCAGGAGAGGAAAGCAGTGCACCATTAACATTGTGTAGAGTGGAGATGGGGTGCTGCTGACCTTGACTCGAGACATCGTGAGTCGGTGGGGAGAATACTTCAAAGAGCTTCTCAATTCCACCGACACGCCTTCCTTTGAGGAAGCAGAATCTGGGGACTCTGAGGTGGTCTCTCCTATCCACGGTGACAAGGCTCCGGGTGGATGAGATCCGCCCTGAGTTCTTAAAGGCTCTGGATGTTGTTGAGCTGTCATGGTTGACACACCTCTACAACATCGTGTGGATATTGGGGACAGTACCTCTCGATTGGCAGGGCAGGATGGTGGACCCCCATTTTAAGAAGGGGGATCCGGAGGGTGTGTTCCAACTATAGAGGGATCACACTTCTCAGCATCCCTAGTAAGGTCTATTCAGGGGTGCTGGAGAGGAGGGTCAGTTGTGAAGTCGAATCTCAGATTCAGGAGGAGCAGTGTGGCTTTTGTCCCGGCCATGAAACAGTGGACCAGCTCTACACCCTCGGCAGGGTCCTTGAGGGTGCATGGGAGTTCGCCCAACCAGTCTTTATGTGCTCTGTAGATTTGGAGGAGGCGTTCGACCATGCCCCTCTGGGAGTCCTGTGGGGGGTGCTTCGGGAGTATGAATACCGAGCCTCTTGATACGGGCTGTTTGGTCCCTGTCACGACCGGTGTCAAGAGTTTTGTCCACATTGCCGGCAGTAAGTTGGATTCGTTCCCAGTGAGGGTTGGACTCCGCCAAGGTTGCTGTTTGTCACCGATTCTCTTTATAACTTTTATGGACAGAATTTCTTTGTGCAACCAAAGCGGTGAGGGGGTCCGGTTTGGTGGCCTTGCCTGGTGCTTCGGGAATATAGAGGTTTAGTGGCCTCGCCTGGTGCTTAGGGAGTATAGAGTACCAAGTTCCTAGATATGGGCTGTTCGGTCCCTGTACGGCCGGTATCAGAGTTTGGTCCGCATTGCCAGCAGTAAGTCGGGTTTGTTTCCAATGAGGGTTGGACTGCGCCAGGGCTGCCCTTTATCAACAATTTTGTTCATAAGTTTTATGGACAAAATTTCTAGGCGCAGCAGTGGCGTTGAGGGGTTCCGGTTTGGTGGCCTCAGCATATTTATGTATTTGATTGCCTCGGGTTGAGGGCGATACCGTGACAAAGTTTTTTTTTATTAGAGAAAGCATTGATTTTGCGGGACATGGCCTCAATTTTCAGGAGGCATGATTTGGGCTGTATGTGCGCATCAGTGCTGGGCGATATGACGATAAAAAAAAATCTTATTGTGTCATCTTTTTCCTATCGTGTCTATCGGCATTTGTCACTTACAGCAAACAAAATAAGTGAAAGAACGCTTGTTTGATAGACAAAAGCATTCATTTACATGCTGTTTCACACAGCTGTCCCTAGGTGGCAGGCTGAACAACACATAACAGTGACTCATGATATATAGTGGTCATACATTATAAGCTTACGGTGCCAACTATCATCCACTCATCCATCCATTCTTTGAACCGCATATAGTCAATGAAAATGAATAGAAAACAAGGTGGGTAAATGCAAATAACGAATCCTACTACTTTAATAACTGTTAAAAGGAACAAAAAAAAGACACCTCAAAGAATGCTGGGTACTCCGCTCCTTTTGGCCAACACAAGGCTTGAAATAATCTGTTTCGCATAGCAGTTTGCGTGTCTAAATTACATGTGCATTTTCAGCCTCATTAAAACAATGATTTTTCAAAAGTTTTTCCAAAAATTGACCGGCAGGGGCAACCCCAAAAGCTTCGCTGGGATGCCTCCATGGCGGCATATAAAAGTTGTAAGTACCGACATTCTCACAAAGTGATTACGAGGAGTGATTAACAAGCGAGAAAGATGGAGAAGCCGTGCTAACTCCTATGCTAACTGACTAATGTTATCGCATCAATAAGTGCTTGGGTGATCGATTACACTTTTCACAAAAGTCTCGTTTAAGTGAAGCGTGCCCAACTTTGAACAGCAAAATAGCAGGCAATTTAATGAGTATCTGGAGAGAGAAATTAATGCTCCACACTTAGCAAATTCATACAACACACTTCGGTAAACAGGAAGTGATGTGATTGTTGTTACAGCGTCATGTATGTCAGCCGGGAGGAGGATTAAACGTTTATTAATTTTGATAAGCGAGTCAGAAAATGGATGGATATACTAAAGTGAATACATTTAATATCACTAAAGGTTAAGGTTTGTAGCCCCTGAGTTTTGATTTTGACTTTTGAAATCTACACAATAAATGTTCTCAAAATTACATTACATAGTAGAGCTCATCATTTTTTATTAAATTTAATAAATTTCTGTCTGAACATTTTTTTTAGCCCTCTTATTTAGATGAATACATTTTGTGAAAAATTTCACTGTGCCTCTTCTGTTTGCATTTGATCATTTTATATAGCAGCACTACTAATGGATGCATTTCTCATTTGATACACATCTGTCACTTAAACATAAAATGAGAAAACGTAAACAGTCCACTAGTGCGCGCTACAGTAAGTCACTCTAGTATGTATCTGTTAGTTAATTGAGCAGTAGTCAGGTGGTTCGCAAGGAAGCGTCAATGTCACCTTGTCGTTCCATTTGTTCAGTACTTGTTTGAAGACATCATACAGGTGGTCGATCTCCTGGACGGCACTGCTTGGGTCAGCGTGCAGCCCAACCAGAACAAAATTCTTGATAGCTGACAACAAAAGCGGTTTTCATAAAACAACAAAAACACGATGAAAATGATTCACGGGTTGCTTGCTTACCAGTTGTGTTGCTGTGGACGTAAACAGCAAATGGCGCTCGGACAAAATGATTCTGGCCTTGATACTGATGCTGACCCTTTACATGCACTGTCTCTGTCCTGACGACAAAACATCAGGATCAAACTAAAGAGTTAAAATGCAAAAGCAGTCATCAAAATTTTTTGTGAAGTGAGTACCATGATATTTTCTCTCTCTGGTTAAAGCTATTTATTTTAGCTATCTTAATTAATATACATCCTTGGCATTCTTCTGTCTCGTAAGACAATATAGTTTGTGACGGCTTAGTCTGTGTTTTTTTTTTTTGCATTTCCTGCTATGGCTATATAGTCCAATGCGTGAGTGGCAAATTCTATTGCATTTGGTGCAGATGAAGTCAATTCCCTGTGTACTTGTGGATACCAGTTCCGGCCTGGTTTGTCTACCAAGCTCTTTGTTCTTCCCATTTGGTCTCTCTCATCTCCATAGCTTGCATGATGCCTGCCTTTACTATGGATTGCCAAGCAGCACGATCTGAGGCCACTGCATCCAGATGTGATGGTCACGCTTGCACACGTCTTTATTGCGTAGGGCAGGCCGTCCCACAGGTCGATGACCCGTGGCCAGTTCATCATATAGGATTTACTTTGGCATTCGACCATCGTCCATGGGACATACATGCCCCAACCAGCGCAAACACCTCTGCTTCAACAATGCAAACTTGGTATCCTTGCCTAGGCTAGTATGTTTTTATCGTTGATATGGTTTCTCCAGGTAATTCCGAGGAGCCTTCTAAGGGAGCGTAGATGAAAGGCGCTCAGCCTGCGTTCCTGAAAGGGTCCATGTTTCACTACCATAAATGAGGGTGCTCAATACACAGGCTTAGTACACTTCATCTTGGTGTTGATTGACAGTAAGGTGTTGTCCCATACTCTCTTTGGAAGGTGGGCCATTGCTGTTGAGGCCTTGCCAATCCGTGTATTTAACTCAGTTTCCAGCGATAGGGTTTTGGAGATATTAGAGCCAAGATACGTAAATCTGTCAGCTACCGCAAGTGTGTGATCACAAATAGCGATGCAGGGGGCAGAGCTGATATCTTGGCCCATGACAGGTCTTTTTCAAGTTGATCGTGAGACCAAACTCAGTGCAGGCATTAGCGAAGCAGTTGAGCCGTTGTAGAGCTTCTTCGCTGTGAGCAACGAGCGCATTATCGTCAGCAAAGAGCATCTCTCGAATGAGGACTTTTCGCACCTTCATCTTGGCTCGGAGGCGTGCAAGATTAAAAGGATTTTTATTGCTCCTGCTGTGGAGAAAGACACCGTCTTCGGGCTATTGAAAGGCATAACGCAACAGCAGCGAGAAGAAAATGCCAAAAGGTATTGGAGAAAGGACACATCCCTGTTTCACACCAGTCTTAATTGGGAAGGCCTCAGAGCATGACCCCATTATGTTGAACAGCTCAGTGCATGTTATCGTGAAAGGATATAGGCTCCCAATCCCTTCATCATTGTGTTAATCTCAAAATTAATACAACCAAACATTTTTATGCCTTTCATGCCTGCAATATTGCAGATATTTTAAATAATATACACTAATAGCATATATAACTTAAGCAGAGGTGGCAAATCCGAGTCCAGAAAGTAAAAACCCTGCCACAGTTTGGCTTTAGCCACTTGTGATTCTACTCTGGGGAGCTTGTTTACCTGTGGGTGATAACAGCATTTTCAGCAAAAACTGAACAGAAGTTGTCAGTAACAGTGGCAACGTAAAATGGCTGTCCTCTGGCTTCAGCCACGAGAGGCCAATTTTGAGTCCACCATTTACAAATCTGTGGTAACATCACATGGGACGGAGGTAAGATCAAACGTAACATGGGGTCTGTGCTCCTCTCCGTAAGCCTCTGCTGGACATAGCTACCACTGTGGTTAGTAGCCAAAGACAAGGGTGCCAAAAAGCATCCCCACATATGTTATTGTGATTTTTACTGTCCACACTTTTTTGGAGGTGGCAGAGATGAAAATGCTGAGGTTCTCTTTGGGTGTGACCAGGTTGGATACAATCAGGAATGAGTACATCAAAGGGACAGCACATGTTAGAGGCTTTGGAGATAAACTCAGAGAGGCCAGACTAAGATGGTTTGGACATGTCCACAGGAGAGATAGTGAGTATATTGGCAAAAGGATGCTGAGTTTCCAAATGCCAGGCAGGAGGTCTAGAGGAAGACCAAAGAGGAGGTTTATGGACATAGTTAAAGAAGACATGAAGGTAGTTGGTGTGAGAACAGAGGATGCAGAGGACGGGGTTGGATGGAGGCAACTGATTTGCTGTGGCGACCCCTGAAGGGAAAAGTCGAAAGGAAAAGAAGAAGATTCTCCACACTTTTTTGCCGTGAAACAACTCCCACATAATACTTCCGATTTACACCGTTCAAACTTCAACTTGCTTCAAAAATTCATGCCTACCGGGGTATATATTGTCTGATTCCAATTTACTTACAATATTCGCACAGTTAAACGTTAAAATAAATAAATAAACTTTTCCCAATTCATTTTCAATGAGACTGACATTGAACTTTTTGAAGTACATTGAAGTACCAGTTTCCGGGCCCACTTCCATGCATACAACTTCTCATCATTGCGAGGTGTCCGATACTGATCGGTGGCGCAGTTGGTAAAGTGGATTGTCCAGAAACCAGGAGGTTGCAGGTTCGGATCCCACCTCTGACTGTACATTGCAAATATTTCCATGACCGTTATGCTAAGTGATATACAGTAGATGTTTACCAATTTATTATCATATCAGGAAATGGATTATAATTTCACTGAAATGATTAATGCATGTTACATTTCAGCATAAGATGACAGTTTTCAAGATAAATAAGCCATTAGACATGAATTTCAACAAGACAAGTTAGGTCAGTGCTTAGCACAATTGCCTGCCACCAAAGAGAACATAGGTTCAAACCCTGCTTGGAACACATTTTAGTACATTCGATGGTTCAATACAAACTATCGGACATATATCAGGAAATGGATTATAATTTTTCTGAAATGATTAAATCCCACCTAAAATATATTGCTGTTTTCAAGATTTTTTTTATTTATTCATTTGTCAATTAAAAAATTGTCATTTTTACAGAACTTATCTTTCAATTTACTTCATAAGCACATGCATTCAAATCTTAGCATTCAGCTAATAGCATTCAGCTTTTCAGCATTCCCACACAATTTCTGCAGAAATTGCACTACAGTTGTGGCCAAAAGTTTTGAGAATGACACAAAGTATTGGTTTTCACAAAGTTTGCGGCTTCAGTGTTTTTAGATCTTTTTTTTTAGATGTTACTATGGTATACTGAATTACAATAATTTCAAAGGCTTTGATTGACAATTAATTCTTAAAATTAATGCAAATTGTCAATGTTTGCAGGGTCGACCCTTTTTCTGAATACCTCTGCAATTCGCCTTGGCATGCTGTCAATTAACTTCTGGGCCACATCCTGACTGATGGCAGCCCATTCTTGCATAATCAATGCTTGGAGTTAGTCAGAATTTGTCAGTTTTTGTGTGTCCACCCACTTCTTGACGATTGACCACAAGTTCTCAATGGGATTAAGGTTTGGGGAGTTTCCTGGGCATGGACCCAAAATGTTGATGTTGTTCTCGCTAAGCTACGTAGTTATCACTCCATCATGCTGGAAAACGAATTGTTCGTCGCAAAACTGATTATGGATGGTTGGGCGAAGTTGCCCTTGGAGGATGTTTTTGTACCAGTCTTTATTCATGGCTGTGTTTTTAGGCAAAATTGTGAGTGAACCCATTCCCTTGACTGAGAAGAAACCCAACACATAAATGATCTAAGGATGCTTTGCTGTTGGCATGACACAGGATGGATGGTAGCGCTCGCATTTTCTTCTCCGGACAAGCTTTTTTTCCAGATGCCCCAAACAATCAGAAAGGTGATTCATCAGAGAAAATGACTTTACCCCAGTCCTCAGCAGTCCAATCCATGTACCTTTTGCAGAATATCAATCTGTCCCTGATGCTTTTCTTAGAAAGAAGTGGCTTCTTTGCTGCCCTTCTTGACACCAGGCCATCCACCAAAAGTTTTTGCCTCACCGTGCTTGCAGCTGCACTCATACTTGCTTGCTGCCATTCCTGAGCAAGCTCTGCACTGGTGGTGGCCCGATCCTGCAACTGAATCCACTTTAGAAAACGTTCCTGCCGTTTGCTTGACTTTCCTGGGCGCCCTGAAGCCTTCTTACAGCAATTAAACCTCTCTCTTTGAAGTTTTTGATGATTCGATAAATGGCAACTAGGGGCTTAGAACATTATTTCAATTCATCTGATCACTGTGCATAACATTCTGGAGTACATTCAAATTGCCACCATCAAAAATGAGGCAGTAGATTTTGTGAAAATTAAGATTTGTGTCACGCAAAACTTTTGGCCACGACTATGTCTGGTTAATTTTGGTTTAAAAAACAAACAAACAAACAAAAAAACTGCACATACTAAACATGAGGAGGTGCATTATGGAAAGCAGTGATAGTATCTCACCTGTAGATGAATACATACTTCTGCAGGTCATCAGGCTTCCCCAGACTGGAGCTGGACACTGAACTGTAGCGGTAACCTTCATATCTCCAAACAACACAAACAAACAAGAACTCAGCAGGAACCACATGACTGTCTCACACGTACACATCACCATTTGTTGATGCGTGTGCTTCTTCACTAAATACATCTTAAAAATGTTTTTCAATCAATATATCCTTTTTTTTTTTTTACTTTGAGAAAATTGCCTGAAGTAAAAAGTGCATTTTAGGCTTAAATGTATTTTCTGCCTTTTCGGTTTTGTCTGCATTATTTTGGAACAACTTAATGTCAATTAGGCACTAATACATTTTTCATTTCTTTTGGACTGATGTGATTTTTTGTGTGTGTAGGATTCAGTGCCACAGCCATCTAGTGGAACTAATGAACTATGATTTTGAAGCAAGTATTGACCATTTGCACCTACGTCACGTGATCACATGACTGCCCTATGACGGACGGCGGAAGGAAATGACGTGACCTGGAGCGACTTAGTGACTGTTATTTTACAAATTAAAAGTTATTATTGTGCATGGAGCCTTGGAATCTATTACTTCAACCAAAGGACGCCTGTCAGTCGAAGTTGCACGCACATTTAGTCGGGACTCATAGAGCGCGATATTTACTTTAGTTGGAGATTGCTAGTTTGAAAACAGTCCTTAACTTCTGTTGCATGCTGTTTTTACCAAGTTAATCAAATCGCCGACTTTGCCGGCGAGTCTCTGGGACGAGATGCTACGCTCACACCGGGGGACAATATACCTCGTAATGCAAAGGTAAAACTTGTTTATCATGCCAACAGATTTATTTTTACATAGTCCGTTCTATATTGAAATGCTGTGATGATGTTATGTTACTATGTTTACTAGCATGGAACAAATGACTATTGTAGTGGCAAGCTATGCAGTCATTTCATGAATATGACTGCTGCTCCAGAGTGAAAAACTCCAAGCACAAAGACAAAATCCCCCATTATTAAACAGTCAAATGCACTTAATAGTTTTGAAGAAGGTACATTTTAAAACTAAGCTGTGTGTTCGCGCAGTTGGAGTGGGCGCCAACTATCTGGCTCGATAATGTGATTTGAAACACGCAATTCGACACCTCTGTTACAATCTTTGTTAGAGTGCACGTTTACTAGTAAAATGTATGAACATTTTTCTACTAATTACAACATTTATATACTGTCTGCATTAGTAGGTATGCGATAAAAAGCAACATTTAGTTTACTCCTTTGTCTGTCTGTGCAATCGACCGAAAAACAAGATATGACTATTTTATAAGATAATCGATTAGATAAAGGACTTTATGCTGTATGAGATTCATTGGTTACAATATGGCTCTTTTGCCATCCAGTGTCCCAGAGGGGGCGTTCCCACGAGGGCTGTGATGTCACGTGCAAAAGGTCCATACTACGGTGCAGAGTGAAGATGCTTCACCAGCCTTCCACAAATCACTACAATGGCGAAACATGTCGGCCTCCTGTAAGGAGCGACACAGCCTATGTCAGTGTTTCCCACACCATGTTAATACTTGGGCCACCACCCAAGTAGATTTCAAGAAAATTTAATAAATAAAAAAATAATAATAATAAATTTTAAAAAAATAAACGTGTCATGACCAGATATACTGCATGAAACATTAGTTCGCCGTCACTCACTTGTGGATCATGAGGTTAGAGGAGACGCAAGTAGCAGGACTTGTCTTTGCATGCGTCAATTTTTATTGATAAGCCATGCATATTTCCCCTTCTGAGCACCATATGTACACTTTAGGATATTAGTGGGTTTTTAAAATGAATACGACCCTCGTGAGGATAAGCGGTTCAGATAATGAATGGATGGATGAATTTAACCCCTGGGCGTTATTATAGTTTGATTAAATTCTTGTAATTTTTGCCAAAATCTGGCATTTCCTTTGAAGTGTGATAACTTAGTCATTTATGAATATTTTTTTCACTTTCAACCGCTCAAAATGTTCACTGGCATCAGACCTATCTATACATATATAGTTTTTTTTTTTTTTTTTAATGCCCTCTATGGACAATAATAGCAGTATTATGCTAACAGCAAAATTAATTATGCTGTATATATATGTAAAATAAAGGTCTAATTTGAATACTTCATATGACATATTTAGAGGCTTGAATAAGTCCATAAGTCATAAAAATAGAATTTTTTCTGCATGCCCAGTTTTCACACAATGGCAGTTTTCCGAATAGCACAAAACTCTTGTAATTTTGCCAAAATCCGGCATTTCCTTTGAAGTGAGATAACTATAATAATAATATAATATTTTTTTTCACTTTCAACCACTAAAAATGTTCAGTGGCATCAGACCTATCTACACATATCTAGTTTTTATTTTTTTTTAATGCCCCCTATGAACAACAATAGCAGTATTATGCTAATAGCTAGACTAACTATGCTGTATATATATATATATATATATATATATATATATATATATATATATATATATAAAATAAAATAATAATTTATATATTTCATATGACATAGTTAGAGGCTCAAACAAGTCCATAAGTCTTAACAATAGAATTTTTTTATGCATGCATTTTGTATTCATTTATTAGCCTTTGGCGCCACCTAGTGGATTTTTGTGTTAACACTCTAAACACACAAATTCCTCTATTTTCATGTTTATGACTCGTCAAAGAAGCGATTGCATCAGTAATCACGGAAAATGCATTATAACACATCAGGTTTACAGCATATCAAAAACTGTGATTTATAATGGGAGTCAATGAGCCAAAGTCGGGCATTATTACAACAACTTCGTGTGAATCTCTCCCTCCTGTTTGGTAATAATTATAAATTACAGCATGGCGCCAATTTGAACTTCTACATTTTTAAACAATCCTGGTAAAATGTCAGGTCCCTAGTGTATTTTTTTCAAATGCTTTTTCTTTGATGAAAAACAGAAAAAAGCCAGAAAATGGACAAATAAAGCCCAGGGGTTAAGTTCACCACTAGATGGCTCTAATCCTACACACAGTTTCTTTACAGATATCTGTCCTTTGTACTGATATATATATATCTAACCTAGAAAATGTATAGACCATTAAATGTGCATTTTGGACTAATAACTTGTGTATGTAATGTATATTGACTGAAATGTGTATTTTAGAGTGCTCCCACCGAAGACCATGGTTATTATATTTTTGGATTTATAGATAGTTTTTATCTGATTTTGACTTTTGGGTTTCAAATTCAATGTCGGGTGGAGCTGAAGATGAGGAACATCAATGCAAAAGAAAGGTATGGAGAGAAAGGAGAGTTCAATGCCTGGAAGTGAAGTGAAAACATGGGACTGGAGAATTGAACCATTCTTTCTTTATGCAACTACTGCAACTGTTTGTTTACTCTCAAACTTAGTTTGTAGCAGACGTGTGTGACATCATGCATGCTGTGATCATGACGTCTCTGATCAACTGTTAAAAGGAGACTCTCTTTCATCTATAACCGCTTAAAACATCAAAACATATATAGGAAGAAAACAAGATTTGTTGGCTTGGTATGATTATATTATTGTTACAGTTTTGTGTTATGTGTCCTGCATCTGCGGATGTTTGAAAGCGTTATATATAAAGATGATTTGACTTGAACACTAACAAAGACATTGTGCCCATTTATTTGTTGCCAATGCAGTGTTTAACCACGTTGGGAACTTTTGACCTGAATATCTTGCCGAGGTCACCTTGCCTCACTTATTATACAAATGTACTTGAGAAAAGCGTAGGAGAGCTCCAAATGCTGCATGCAGGGATGTTAGCTTTATGGCCCAAAGCTAAGGTAGGGATGACTACTGCAAAATCCCATGAATACTGCACATATATTTCCATAAGAAATTATCTAAAATCATCCCACTTTATTATTCACAGATTCATTTAAAAACACAAAATAACATTTTATAGCAGTTTACTAGTACCTTGTTTCAAAAAGTTGCTCGCCAGTTTTTAGTGTGCATGTGCAGCGCTTTTTGTCGTCAATGTTTTTGATGCCGTAGAAGCATAGAATTATTGTAACACGTGGTGGCGCTGATCCCACTGTTTTTTGGTTTCTTTTAATAAAGTGGACCTTTGGACTTTCAGTTATTTTGTTGCTCTCCTGTTTTTGTTGTCCCACTGCGCCGTCCACGGCTGATCAGCCACCACGCGTTACAGTGTACAGTCAAGCCAGCAGCAGCAACAATTTCTCATGCTATCCATGATGGAACACGCAGCCAACTTCAAAATAAAATCTTCTCAAATACAGTAATACATTGAGATCAATGTCTTGGTACGCTTTTACTTTGAAGTTGTTTCCATCACGGCATAACGGCTGACTTGACTTTTTTCTGCCGGACTCATTGTGTTTTATATTGCCGTTGTCCCAACAAAACAGCATACCCGTTGGAGTAGCATATCTTGCTAAACACTGGCAACAGGTGCAGTATAAAACAATGTCAGCATGATTACGTTTTTTTTTTAGCATCCTTAAAAAAAATCTTTGACACTTGAAAAAATATATAATTGTTGGCCAGTGTAATAAAGGACAACAGCAAATTAACGGATTGTATTATACACACTAGTGCGTAAAGTAAGGAAAACTGCTTTTTAAGGGTGATTTTGTGGGGCCATAGCCGTATAATATGTGTGCGTGTTATTCACGTGATTTTACAGTAATTGGTTTGTTTCATTGGCACACTGATCACAATTAAGTAGGTATGAACTTATTTTTCAAAGAAAAATGCAACATAATTTATTGTAAATCATTTTGGAAACTCCCAATTTAAAGCTCACAAACACCCGGGGGTCCTTGTACCCCAGTTTGAGAACCACTGCACCTTGCAGCAGGAGACCCCTCCACCTTCCCCATCCTTTGTTACCTATTGGAAACGAAACGCTGACACATGATGACATGATTCTTTGTCATAAACACCTATCACCACCACACGTGCCCCCCACCCTGACAGGGGATGAAAGTCCACAATTGGTCCAATAGACAATCACACATGCAAGTGTTGCACTAACCAATTACAGGTCAAACCCTTTCATCAACCAATCACTGAGTAGAATCAGCATGGCTACTGTTAGTGAGCTTGTTAGTCAGGGACAGGGTTAAATGAAGCCAAATATTGATGAGGATTATGATTGTTAATAATGATAATAATGGTTACATAGGGATGCACGATAATCAATAAGGGCTGGCCAATGTGGACAAAATTTGTTTTCTCGATATTCATGACATATCTCGATAAAGATATGGTAATGAGTGGAAAGTGGAAACTAACAATATACTAAACTATATCAATCCAAAAGGATGTGGAAAGTGCATTTTTTTATGACAACGTACAGTCAACATTAACAAAGTAAGCAATAAATGAAAAATAATTCAATTCATATTTACTGCAACTGTGGTTTAACATTAAACATATTTACCACAAGCTTTGCTATTTTACCCACTGGTACATTTTCAAAGACAAACATGGTTAAGTATTGTTGTGGAATAGTTGTACTATAGAGATTTGGACGTCACGTGACTATAACCGCACATGCGCCCCTGTGGCAGTATCGAAGCCTATTACTTGCAATGGGTGTAATTACGTTTATTCGTTAACTTTCTGTTCAAGAGAATTCACATTCATTTTGATGAAAAGGACATGATATACATGCACAAGATGGACAGGTTGTATGATATGTGTCAGGAGTGCTTTTTTTCCAACTCTTTGAGTATGCTGATACGTTGGCACTTAACACAGGTGAGTTTTGCAAATGTGATCATACAAAGGTTTTACAAGTTTGTACAATCTGGATTTATTTCCCCTTTATCTGTGGTCAAAATGCCATCGAAGTTAGCAGTTTCACTTTTGCAGTGTTATTTAGGTACATTAGCAATTTAGCATCTGCTGATTTGGCCGCTGCTATTTTCATTTAAGCTGCAAAAAGTCTTCTTTATGCTGTTGGTCAGTTATTACATTTAACTGTGTAATATCTATTAAACCGTAGCAGCACAAACAAAACAAAACATTTTAAACTGCATCCGGCAGGCCACCTTGGCCTTCGGGAAGCTCAGCAACAGGGCTTTATTGAATAGGAATATTTCTAAATGAAATGTACATGTAGTGCACCCCGACTTTTGATACAACTGTATGTCATACACGGTGGAATTTTCGTCGGAGAGGAAGAAAATAATGTCAAAACATTTTAATGTCATACATTTTATAGTATGGTGCCTGCTCTCTGCATTGGCGGCTAGCAACGAGAGCCATCGGATTATCTCTCAAAGGCAGTTTAAATGACATTAATGATTCTGCACAGCTTGAAGTTCCTACCAGACGTGGGTTTGTCAGTAAATTTTGCTGGTCCATCAGTCATTTGCCAGCGGCCGGGCCAAACGTCCATCGTCATCAATCCATCATTATTTCAAGCCAAACCAAAACTGTAATCATCAGTTCGTCAATTCGTTATTGTTATTTTAACCGCGCTTCTGTTATCTCTAGGTTACAGTTCGCCAGATGCCAATCGGCATCGAGAACGTACTACTAGGTCACGCAGGGTCAGCACTAAGCAGATGCATTGCCAAATAAATGGAAAATATAAAATAAAACTTGGCACTGCCTGGCCTGACTTCTATAAAAAGACATGGGCCACTGTATATGTCCATCGCAAAGACGTGAACGATCCACACTAAATGCGCATCCCTACATATGCCCAAATAGGAGTGTGACGATATATTGATATCGCGATAAATCTCCCGATACATTAGTGATACGTCTATGCAAGTATCGCGATATTTGTAGTTAATATAAAGCCACTATTACGGCTCCATTGTTCATTACTTATTGAGCAATTACTTGGCAGGTCGCTAGGGGGAGTGCCTCATAAGAGTGGCTGGGAAATGTATGGAAGTCTTCAGATGAAGAAGACTCATGAGCTTACTTTTACTTGTGTAAGACTTTTATTATCTGTCTAGCATCTGACTCAGTTTTGCATACGTAACATTTTAAAACATATTCTCTGGTTTGACTTTTTAAAGCATACAATTTCTGAGGAATATTAACTCTTTTACTGCCAAGGACGTTAAATGACGTTTAGTAAAAACCTAGGGAGGGCCGCCAAGGACATTTTTTTTTTTTTTTGGGAAACGGGTGGAGGAAATGGCAGCGATGACTCTCTTTTGACAAGATTGGGTAGGCGTCAGTAGAAGACATGAGGCGGAGCTAGAGGGGACAAGGGCTGGGGATGGGAAGCGAAAATGGCGACCGGTTGCAAGCAGCTCACGCTTGAGCATTTTTTTCAAAGACGAAAAGCATCGACCAGTGCTAAAGAGCACATTGATGACAACGATGATCATCATCGATGATGATGATGGTGACTCCGAGGTTGGAAGCGTTGACGTGGCAGTAGAAGACGTGAGGCGGAGCTAGATGGCTGAGGAAGCGAACAATGGCGACCGGTTGCAAGCAGTTCATCGACCAATGCTAAAGAGCACAGTGATGACCACGATGATGATGATGGTGGCTCCGAGGTTGACGCCGAAGTTGGAAGCGTTGACGCCGAAGTTGGAAGCGTTGACGCGGCGGCTATGACCACGTCATAAAGCCTCACCGGCTAGCGATGCTAACACCGGAAAATGCGGAGCACAACTGAGCACTTCTGCACAGGCGGACGTTCAATCGGACGATGAAGAGTACCCCGAGTCCAATGCATATTCTTCGGAGGAGTGGGTACAGTCTGCTACTTGCTATGCCCCGGAAAAAAAGGCCGTCAAGAAAGTGTAACGTCTGCACGCGAAAGGGGCAATCGCAGTGAAACGAATCTGTTGTGCAAATCCTGCTCCGTCTCCTTGCACGCAGGGGAGTGTTACAAAAAGAAAAACTGTATTTGAAACATCCACATAATTGTAAATAGTACCACAGTTGCACACATTTGTAAATAGTTTGCGAAATTGTTTTGTCAAATTGTTACAGTTGAATGGAAATAAACGTATTTTGCAATCTAAAAACACTTTCTCATTGTTGGTGGTAGTGTTTTACAGAAGTAAAGCACAATTTAGGTGTTTGTGGCATCATTCATGGACAAAAAGAAGTGTACAATTCACTAGAGTGCATGAAATAATATCGTTTCACAAAAAGCTTGTTTTCTCCGTTTTTTGTTTCAAAACAGAGCATTTCGGTGAAACTAACCATTTTCTATTGTTGATTACTGAAAAACGGAATAAGGTAGAAACAAACTTTTTTTCTGATGAAAGATAAGAGTTCAATCTTTCATTTGGTAGTATGTGTCCAAACACAACATTTTCTGTGGACCTTGAAAGATCAGTCAAAATGCTTAAATCGGCTGGCACTGGCGGCATCCCTTTTCTGAAAACGTCTGGCAGTCAAAGAGTTAATATTGATTTATTTGGATTTAATATTTAAGAAATTTTATTTATTTACTTTTGCAATGTCACAAAAAAATTGTCACTGTTTATAAAATGAAACAAGTCACTATGTTACTGACTGACATGTTGCATAACAATAGTGTTTAAGAAGGACACAAATTTGTTCACAGAAAGTGGTCTCTGTTAAGAAGACATTTGTATTTGCTTAAAAAAAATACACTTAAGTACTCACTGTGAAAAAGACACCAGTTTTAATATTTTGTTTCAGTGATGGTACAAAAAGAAACTATTTTCTCATCAAAAAAACATCAATTTATGTCTAAAGTAGTTTTATCAAAAGATTATCGTGGATTTATTACCTGACCAATATATCAATAATCGCGATACCGTCATATCATGAGATAATCGTTATCGTGAGCCTTGTATCACACATCGTATCGTGAGGTACCCCAGAGGTTCCCACCCTTATGCCCAAATCATACTCTAAAAATATTTGAACGACAGTCACAATGTTTTTTTTGTACTTTAGTACTATTTACGTCGCCGTTGCCTAGAACGGTGACAAGGTTGGGAGGTGTAGCGGATTGGATAGCGATAGTATGTTCCCAATGGGGTATATGCCACGGAGGAGGCGGGACTTCCGACTTCCTGGTTTTCACACATCAACTTTGTTTCTGTTTCTTGTTTGCAACTTGTGGGCCGCGTCCCAATTCTTGCGCTTTTGCGCCTTTGTGCCTCTAGGTTGCGCGTTTCCGTCGGCGGGTGAAAGTATGTAATTAATCTGTCTCAGTTGTCCGAAACATTTCAGAAAGTTGAGACGCGAGAGTGCGAGTGTTGGAACGCGGCCATCAGTGGCCGGTAACAACGCTGTGATGTGTGAAATCCGGAAGTCAGTGGCATTTACCCCATTCCAAGAGGGATTTTTTTTGTCTTTGCCTCCCTTAAAAAGTAGAAGGGAAAGGGGAGAGATAAACGAGACAAAGGGTGCAGGGTGAAGAGGAGGTAACGGAATTGGGGTAAATATCTTGTCTTTGTGGTGTATTCAATTAAATATTGGCTGAACACAATTTTCAAATCATTCCATTCTGTTTTTATTTATACACACGTCCCAATTTCATTGTTATTGCGTTTGTAATTATGGGACTGCTGAGCGTAGCAAGCAGGCACATATTGTTATTCTACCTAGGAAATGGGTTTATTATGGGACTCCTTGCGGAGCAAGCAGGCACATATTGTTATTCTACCTAGGACAGTGGTTTATTGCCGTTATTATGGGACTGCTTGCGAAGCAAGCAGGCACATATTGTTATTCTACCTAAGAAATGGGTTTATTATTATGGGACTGCTTGCGGAGCAGCAGCAGCGCTCCGGCTTCGCAAGCAGCAGCGATGCTGCAAGCAGGCACATATTGTTATTCTACCTAGGACAGTGGTTTATTGCCGTTATTATGGGACTGCTTTGCGAAGCAAGCAGGCACATATTGTTATTCTACCTAGGACAGTGGTTTATTTTTGTTGTTAATATTATTATTATATATTATTCCAGCGATTTTTCCGCTAAAATGCGGCCCGTACCGTACATCGCACCGGCACAAATGAGGTATCAAACGATGCGGCTCGATCTGACTCGCTGCGCTATTATTTTTCTAAGAATTCCCAGTTACCATGGCGACGCTATTCCCAAAAAACTCCCAAATTAACTCCCCATTGGGAATGAATGGGAAAAAAATCACACTTCAAGCACCTTTTTCCAAGACACGCTGCGCGCGCATACGTTATCCGACCGATACGAATTTTAGCTCATTTTGTAGGAATTTTTCCCATCTTTAGCTCAGTGTCGAAATCTTTTTTAAGGAATGAAAGCCCCCCCCCCCTGTTCGGGTTCAAAGACAGTGGCTGAATTAGCTTTCTCACACACTCTGTTGGCTAATTAGCCATCCAGTGCCGGGAACCAAATAATGTATTACAAAAAATTTCACTTCAACTCGTCACCACTGCCACAATCTTTTGTCACTAGACGTCAAATTCTCACATTTTGTAGTCACGAGTGTCTTCTTTCAGACAAACTAACTTTTATTTGGTTAAGGTGTCATTTAGTACCTTTATTTTCACCTTAAGCAAGAGAAGTCGGACTAATTCGCCTGTCTTGTACATGTTAATTTCAGGCGCCTTCCTCTCTCCATTTCTGATAAATCATAAGTTTTCAACCTGCTCTCATTTGGTCATTTTTTATCCGATTAAGAAAATGAGAACATGCTCGTGTTCCCCAAACCCTTGCCGTTCTAACGAGCCATTTCTTGAATCTGTATCTTCAACCGTTAAGTCGTGAGAGGCTTTTGTACAAGGGGTGCTTCTCTCATGCGATCTCAATGGAATGTGGGGCGCGTGACGTCTCCAAGTCAAAAATGTATGTGCTCTTAAAGTGACAGTGACATATTTTTAGATTATGGTTAACTTCCACATTTCTTGACCGATTCCAGTCATTTAAATTTTAAAATGTTCAGCTCATTTACATTTTTTAAAATACATTTTCAGGGACAGTGAGATACTTTTAGTTGATGTTGATTATGGTTAACTTCCACATTTCTTGAGCGATTCCAGTGGTTTAAATTTTAAACTGTTCAGCTCATTACCAAAGAGTCAGCAGTCCCATTCAAAATTTCCGCGGGAATTTTTCTAGTTATTATTATATATTATTCCACGATTTTTCCGCTAAAATGCGGCCCGTACCGTACATCGCACCGGCACAAATGAGGTATCAAACGATGCGGCTTGATCTGACTCGCTGCGCTATTATTTTTCTAAGAATTCCCAGTTACCTTGGCGACGCTATTCCCAAAAAACTCCCAAATTAACTCCCCATTGGGAATGAATGGGAAAAAAAATCACACTTCAAGCACCTTTTTCCAAGACACGCTGCGCGCGCATACGTTATCCGACCGATACGAATTTTAGCTCATTTTGTAGGAATTTTTCCCATCTTTAGCTCAGTGTCGAAATCTCTTTTAAGGAATGAAAGCCCCCCCCCCCCCTGTTCGGGTTCAAAGACAGTGGCTGAATTAGCTTTCTCACACACTCTGTTGGCTAATTAGCCATCCAGTGCCGGGAACCAAATAATGTATTAGAAAAAATTTCACTTCAACTCGTCACCACTGCCACAATCTTTTGTCACTAGACGTCAAATTCTCACATTTTGTAGTCACGAGTGTCTTCTTTCAGACAAACTAACTTTTATTTGGTTAAGGTGTCATTTAGTACCTTTATTTTCCCTTTAAGCTCGGACAAGTCGGACCAACTCGCCTATCTCTGCCATGTTAATTTCAGGCGCCTTCCTCTCTCCATTTCTGATAAATCATAAGTTTTCAACCTGCTCTCATTTGGTCATTTTTTATCCGATTAAGAAAATGAGAACATGCTCGTGTTCCCCAAACCCTTGCCGTTCTAACGAGCCCTTTCTTGAATCTGTATCTTCAACCGTTAAGTCGCGAGAGGCTTTTGTTGAAGGGGTGCTTCTCTCATTCAATCTCAATGCAATGTGGGTGCGTGACGTCACTTCAACTCGTCACCATGGCAACGATCTTTTGTCACTAGACGTCAAATTCTCACATTTTGTAGTCACGAGTGTCTTCTTTCAGACAAACTAACTTTTATTTGGCTAAGGTGTCATTTAGTACCTTTATTTTCACCTTAAGCAAGAGAAGTCGGACTAATTCGCCTGTCTTGTACATGTTAATTTCAGGCGCCTTCCTCTCTCCATTTCTGATAAATCATAAGTTTTCAACCTGCTCTCATTTGGTCATTTTTTATCCGATTAAGAAAATGAGAACATGCTCGTGTTCCCCAAACCCTTGCCGTTCTAACGAGCCCTTTCTTGAATCTGTATCTTCAACCGTTAAGTCGCGAGAGGCTTTTGTTGAAGGGGTGCTTCTCTCATTCAATCTCAATGCAATGTGGGTGCGTGACGTCACTTCAACTCGTCACCATGGCAACGATCTTTTGTCACTAGACGTCAAATTCTCACATTTTGTAGTCACGAGTGTCTTCTTTCAGACAAACTAACTTTTATTTGGCTAAGGTGTCATTTAGTACCTTTATTTTCACCTTAAGCAAGAGAAGTCGGACTAATTCGCCTGTCTTGTACATGTTAATTTCAGGCGCCTTCCTCTCTCCATTTCTGATAAATCATAAGTTTTCAACCTGCTCTCATTTGGTCATTTTTTATCCGATTAAGAAAATGAGAACATGCTCGTGTTCCCCAAACCCTTGCCGTTCTAACGAGCCATTTCTTGAATCTGTATCTTCAACCGTTAAGTCGTGAGAGGCTTTTGTACAAGGTGTGCTTCTCTCATGCGATCTCAATGGAATGTGGGGCGCGTGACGTCTCCAAGTCAAAAATGTATGTGCTCTTAAAGTGACAGTGACATATTTTTAGATTATGGTTAACTTCCACATTTCTTGACCGATTCCAGTCATTTAAATTTTAAAATGTTCAGCTCATTTACATTTTTTAAAATACATTTTCAGGGACAGTGAGATACTTTTAGTTGATGTTGATTATGGTTAACTTCCACATTTCTTGAGCGATTCCAGTGGTTTAAATTTTAAACTGTTCAGCTCATTACCAAAGAGTCAGCAGTCCCATTCAAAATTTCCGCGGGAATTTTTCTAGTTATGGGACTGCTTTGCGAAGCAAGCAGGCACATATTGTTATTCTACCTAGGACAGTGGTTTATTTTTCTTGTTGTTATTATTATATATTATTCCACGATTTTTCCGCTAAAATGCGGCCCGTACCGTACATCGCACCGGCACAAATGAGGTATCAAACGATGCGGCTCGATCTGACTCGCTGCGCTATTATTTTTCTAAGAATTCCCAGTTACCTTGGCGACGCTATTCCCAAAAAACTCCCAAATTAACTCCCCATTGGGAATGAATGGGAAAAAAATCACACTTCAAGCACCTTTTTCCAAGACACGCTGCGCGCGCATACGTTATCCGACCGATACGAATTTTAGCTCATTTTGTAGGAATTTGTCCCATCTTTAGCTCAGTGTCGAAATCTTTTTTAAGGAATGAAAGCCCCCCCCCCCTGTTCGGGTTCAAAGACAGTAGCTGAATTAGCTTTCTCACACACTCTGTTGGCTAATTAGCCATCCAGTGCCGGGAACCAAATAATGTATTAGAAAAAATTTCACTTCAACTCGTCACCACTGCCACAATCTTTTGTCACTAGACGTCAAATTCTCACATTTTGTAGTCACGAGTGTCTTCTTTCAGACAAACTAACTTTTATTTGGCTAAGGTGTCATTTAGTACCTTTATTTTCCCTTTAAGCGAAGAGAAATTGGACTCTCTCGCCAATCTCTTCCATGTTAATTTGGGTGTTTTTTTCCTCTTCATTTCGGATAAATCATACATTTTCAACCTGCTCTCATTTGGTCATTTTTCATCCGATTAAAAAAATTACAACATGCTCGTGTTCCCCAAACCCTTGCCGTTCTAACAAGCCATTTCTTGAATCTGTATCTTGAAGAGTTAAGTCGTGAGAGGCTTTTGTTCCAGGGGTGCGTCTGTCATACAATCTCAATGGAATGCAACCAATCTTGATGATAGTTGGATCTAGTCTTCTCTCTTTTCCCTGATTGGTTCGTTTTCTGCTTGTCTGTGCTGTGGCCAATGAGAGACGCTTTAATGACACCAATTAGAAGTTTCTCGAGAACCTACTCCTCCCATTTCATCTCGTCTGAGGTAAGTTGCAAGGCAATTGTTTGTAGTCTGGTGAATAATGCTAAATAAGTGTGATTTTGCAAGTTTTCCCCATCCTAAACTACATCACGTTAATACTGGCGATGTATTGAAACGTATTTGATGTGTTTGAACGTTATGTTGCTGTTTTAACAAGATTGGAAAAGTTAAGTGCTAGAGATGGTAGCCTACATGCTAGCTGCACCTGCTAGCGCTAGCAAAGAGCTAGCAGATGTTACATTAAAGTTTTAATGTGCAGTAAAAAAAAACTAAGAAAAGTTTGAGTAGGCTCTAAATCTCAATTGTGTACATCTCTCGTTGCTACAATATACAGTAAGGCTTTTGTCTCGTCTGTCGTCGACGTGGGGGGGGGGGGGGGGTTGAGTGGCGTGTCGACGGTGTAGCGAAGCGGCGCCAATGAGGGATTTCGGAGAACATGCTCGTGTTCCCCAAACCCTTGCCGTTCTAACGAGCCCTTTCTTGAATCTGTATCTTCAACCGTTAAGTCGTGAGAGGCTTTTGTACAAGGGGTGCTTCTCTCATGCGATCTCAATGCAATGTGGGTGCGTGACGTCACTTCAACTCGTCACCATGGCAACGATCTTTTGTCACTAGACGTCAAATTCTCACATTTTGTAGTCACGAGTGTCTTCTTTCAGACAAACTAACTTTTATTTGGCTAAGGTGTCATTTAGTACCTTTATTTTCACCTTAAGCAAGAGAAGTCGGACTAATTCGCCTGTCTTGTACATGTTAATTTCAGGCGCCTTCCTCTCTCCATTTCTGATAAATCATAAGTTTTCAACCTGCTCTCATTTGGTCATTTTTTATCCGATTAAGAAAATGAGAACATGCTCGTGTTCCCCAAACCCTTGCCGTTCTAACGAGCCATTTCTTGAATCTGTATCTTCAACCGTTAAGTCGTGAGAGGCTTTTGTACAAGGGGTGCTTCTCTCATGCGATCTCAATGCAATGTGGGGCGCGTGACGGCTCCAAGTCAAAAATGTATGTGCTCTTAAAGTGACAGTGACATATTTTTAGATTATGGTTAACTTCCACATTTCTTGACCGATTCCAGTCATTTAAATTTTAAACTGTTCAGCTCATTTACATTTTTTTAAATACATGTTCAGGGACAGTGAGATACTTTTAGTTGATGTTGATTATGGTTAACTTCCACATTTCTTGAGCGATTCCAGTGGTTTAAATTTTAAACTGTTCAGCTCATTACCAAAGAGTCAGCAGTCCCATTCAAAATTTCCGCGGGAATTTTTCTAGTTATTATTATATCATCTTCCGCGATTTTTCCGGTAAAATGCAGCCCGTACCGTAGATCGCACCGGCACAAATGAGGTATCAAACGATGCGGCTCGATCTGACTCGCTGCGCTATTTTTCTTCTAAGAATTCTGAGTTACCATGGCGACGCTATTCCCAAAAAAGTCCCAAATAACTCCCCATTGGGAATGAATGGGAAACCAAAAGTGATCAAATCAATTCAAGCACCTTTTTCCAAGACACGCTGCGCACGCATACGTTATCCGACCGATACAAATTTTAGCTCATTTTGTAGGAATTTTTCCCATCTTTAGCTCAGTGTGGAAATCTTTTTTAAGGAATGAAAGCTCTCCCCCCTGTGCGGGTTCAAAGACAGTGAGCAAACAGCAGACAAAAAGCCTTCTCCCATTGTTGTGTATTGCGTTGGTTAGAGTGGACTAATTAGCCATCCAGTGCCGGGAACCAAATAATGTATTTGAAAAAATTTCACTTCAACTCGTCACCATGGCCACAATCTTTTCTCACGAGACGTCAAATTCTCACATTTTGTAGTCACGAGTGTCTTCTTTCAGACAAACTAACTTTCATTTGGCTAAGGTGTCATTTAGTACCTTTATTTTCCCTTTAAGCTCGGACAAGTCGGACCAACTCGCCTATCTCTGCCATGTTAATTTCAGGCGCCTTCCTCTCTCCATTTCTGATAAATCATAAGTTTTCAACCTGCTCTCATTTGGTCATTTTTGATCCGATTAAAAAAATGAGAACATGCTCGTGTTCCCCAAACCATTGCCGTTCTAACGAGCCATTTCTTGAATCTGTATCTTCAACCGTTAAGTCGTGAGAGGCTTTTGTTCAAGGGGTGCTTCTCTCATGCAATCTCAATGCAATGTGGGTGCGTGACGTCACTTCAACTCGTCACCATGGCCACAATCTTTGCTCACTAGACATAAAATTCTCACATTTTGTAGTCACGAGTGTCTTCTTTTAGACAAACTAACTTTTATTTGGCTAAGGTGTCATTTAGTACCTTTATTTTCACCTTAAGCATCTTGAACCGTTAAATCGTGAGAGGCTTGGTGCGTGACGTCTCTCCAACGTGTTAGTCCAATGCATGTGCGTCAATGTGCATGTTTCTTAAAGGGACAGTAAGATACTTTTACTTTATGGTGATTATGCCTAACTTCCACATTTCTTGACCGATTTCAATCGTTTGAATTTTAAACTGTTCAGCTCATTTCCATTTTTTAAAATACATTTTCAAAAATAACACATTATTATTATTATTTTTAATTTTTCTATTAAATGTAACGGATTGGCAATTGATTAGGTACACCCTGGATTATCGCCACTCTGCCCACCCAGGGGGGCGGCCATCTTGGCCAATTAATTAGATACACCAAGGATTCGCTCCCCTCCGCCCACCCAGGCCGGAGGCCATCTTGGCCAATTGATTAGGTACGCCCAGGAGTCTTGCCACTCCGCTCGCCCAGGGCGGCGGCCATCTTGGCCAATTAATTAGGTACACCCAGGAGTCTTGCCACTCCGCTCGCCCAGGGCGGCGGCCATCTTGGCCAATTAATTAGGTACACCCAGGATTCTCGCCACTCCGCTCGCCCAGGGCAGCGGCCATCTTGGCCAATTAATTAGGTACACCCAGGATTCTCGCCACTACGCTCGCCCAGGGCGGCGGCCATCTTGGCCAATTAATTAGGTACACCCAGGATTCTTGCCACTACGCTCGCTCAGGGCGGCGGCCATCTTGGCCAATTTATTAGGTACGCCCAGGATTCCCGCCACTCCGCTCGCCCAGGGCGGTGGCCTTATTAGCCAATTAATTAGGTGTGTACCTAATTAATCCCCACTCTGCCCACCCAGGGCGGCGGCCATCTTGGCCAATCAATTAGGTACGGCAAGGACTCTCTCCCCCTTGCCCACCCGGGTCGGCGGCCATCTTGGCCAATTTATTAGGTACGCCCAGGATTCTCGCCACTCCACTCGCCCAGGGCGGCGGCCATTTTAGCCAATTAATTAGGTACACCCTGGGATACCGCCTTTCTGCCCACCCAGGGCGGCGGCCATCTTGGCCAATTAATTAGGTACGGCAAGGACTCTCTCCCCCTCACCCACCCGGGTCGGCGGCCATCTTAGCCAATTGACTACTACTAAAATTACTACAAGTACTACTAATCCTACTACTTCTGTTTGTACTTGCTTACTACTTACTACTATACTACTACTACTATGTCTACAAGTACTACATACATGCGTGTTTCCACCTTGCAAGAGTCAGCAATTCCACATTTCTTGAGCGATTCCAGTGGTTTAAATTTTAAACTGTTCAGCTCATTACCAAAGAGTCAGCAGTCCCATTCAAAATTTCCGCGGGAATTTTTCTAGTTCTTATTTATTCTTCCACGATTTTTCTGCTAAAATGCGGCCCGTACCGTAGATCGCACCGGGATAAATGAGGTATCAGACGATGCGGCTCGATCTGACTTGGTGCGGCATTATTTTTCTAGGAATTCCGACTTACCATGGCGACGCAATACCCCAAAAACTACCCCAAAAAGTGCCATAGGAATGAATGGGAAATGGAAAGACAAAATCACACATCAAGCACCTTTTTCCAAGACACGCTGCGCACGCATACGTTATCCGACCGATACGAATTTTAGCTCATTTTGTAGGAATTTTTCCCATCTTTAGCTCAGTGTCGAAATCTTTTTTAAGGAATGTAAGCTCTCCCCTCTGTGCGGGTTCAAAGACAGTGAGCAAACAGCAGACAAATAGCCTTCTCCCATTGTTGTGTATTGCAAGTGCCAGAGTGGAGCAATTAACTTTAGAGTGGCGGGAACAAAATAAATGTACTTCCAAAAGTTTCCCTTCAACTCGTCACCATGGCCACAAAATTCTCACATTTTGTAGTCACGAGTGTCTTCTTTCAGACAAACAAACTTTTATTTGGCTAAGGTGTCATTTAGTACCTTTATTTTCACTTTAAGCTCGGACAAGTCGGACCAACTGGCCTATCTCTTCCATGTTAAATTCAGGCGCCTTTCGCTCTTCATTTCTGATAAATCATAAGTTTTCAACCTGCTCTCATTTGGTCATTTTTTTGTTCCCCAAACCCTTGCCGTTCTAACGAGCTATTTCTTGAATCTGTATCTCGAACCGTTAAGTCGTGAGAGGCTTTTGTTCAAGGGGTGCGTCTCTCATACAATCTCAATGGAATGTGGGGCGCGTGACGGTGTGTGCGCTCTTAAAGTGACAGTGAGATACTTTTAGTTTCTGTTGATTATGGTTAACTTCCACATTTCTTGACTGATTTTTGTCGTTTAAATTTTAAAGTGTTCAGCTCATTTACAAAGTCAAATGTGTGTGCGTTAAAGTGCATTTTTCTTAAAGGGACAGTGAGATATTTTTAGTTGATGTTGATTGTGGTTAACTTCCACATTTCTTCACCGATTCCAGTGGTTTAAATTTTAAACTGTTCAGCTCATTTACAAGAGTCAGCAGTCCCATTCAAAATTTCCACGGGAATTTTTCTAGTTATTCAATAGAATTTTCAGTAGGATATTTGGATACCAAAAAATTTGATAACTGGAGACCTACAGACAAGTATTCTTAAAATGATACATCAACTTACCAAGGGACAACAGAAGGAAACTGGCCAAAGGCTATAATTGGCATATTTACATGCAAATGTTCGTTAATATTAGTGCTGTCAAATTAAAAGCGTTAACTAATTAATTAATCACATTAATCATGTATTAATGCAGAATAATCACACTATTAATTTTGACCACAGATTAACCTTTATCTTGACAGCGAATGGCTACGTCAAAGATAGCACAGGTTGAGCATTAAACATAACAACATGAAATTAATGTAATTACATTTTTAAATTTAATAAATGTTTACGTAAGACATTAAGAATATTTGTTGATGTCAAACTACTGGGGTCATTTTTTTTCCATTTTAAATTACTGAAGTAATTAACTGATTAGAAAAAGAGGAGGATGAGTGTGTGCAGTGGATCAAAAAATGTTGACGTTCTCATAATATTAAATGTCGAAAGAATTAACACTTAACAGGTGCACTTCAAATTTGGCGGGCAATTTATTATTATTTTTTATAAAAAAGCCTTTTTTAATTAAGCGTTTAATTATGATTAATGAAAATTCTAAAATGTGATTAATCTGATTTAAAAAATTAATCGTTTGACAGCTCTAATTAATATACAGTGTCATTGTATTACATAAAATAAAAACAAGTTCAGTCATAGGTCAGTATGTCTATTTGTACTTATTTGTATGCACGTGGCATTTGACATTCATTTACTGGCATCTTAATATTGAAATGAACTATAGCTTAAGTTTACATTTGATATGCCATTCAACAAAATATATTTTCTTTAATAAATTAACAAATAAATGCTATTCTAGAAATAGATGTTTTTGTAAAAGTAGCGCCACATTTGATTAGGACAATTCTTTGTGTATTTCTTTCCTCTAGGTGTGCACAAACTACACTGAACTCAAAATTTAAAAATAATAATAATAATAAATTAGTTATTGGTCTTGAAAAATAGGGATTTATCAGTATCAGCTTGAAAAATATATATCGTGCATCCCTAATAGTAATTATAATAATAGAAACTTATATCATTCACACACACACACGTCTTTGTATCATCGTGGGGACATTTCAATGACATGATGCATTTCCTAGCCCCTTCCCCTAACCTCAACCATCAAAAATAATTGCCTACCCCCATTCCTTACCCTAACCCATAACCCAATTCAAACCTAAACTCTAAAACCAAGTCTTGACCCTCAAAAAGAGGTCTGAACTTGTGGGGACCACCAAAATGTCCCCACAATTTCAAGTCGATCCCCACAATGGTAGTTAAACCTGGAAAAACACATGTGTATGGGCCCCACAATGTAGCAAAGACAAAACACACACACACACACACACACACACACACACACACGCACACACACACACACACACACACGGTCCTAATTTGAAAAAGTATAAGTATGATGTCTAGCAGTACACATCGTATAACACACGATTGACAGCTTCAGAGTCAGCTGATATGTTGCATTGGCAGGTCATGTGATTTATGCAATCGCAGCCAATCAGATTAGTAGATTGGATTATAAGGCTCTTTGTGAAAGCTGCGACGACGCATGCTTGGAGATTCCATCATACCTTTGAGTTTTCCTGTTGAGGGTCAGAAAGCAGACATGACATCATTGCAAGGTTAAAGGTCATTACCATCACCTTCTGGGTCCCATAACCCTTACTGTATTCTGACCAAATGTATGGACGACACCAATAGTATCACATTATGCCTTTCCAGTTGCAAGGTAAGGAGGTACAACAGTTTCTGCTGTCAATATGTTACTCATGACTGGGATGCCCTCTGACAGAAAAATAACCTCTGGAGCTGTGTAATAAATATTGGGATTGGGATGGAGATGCACAAAAGATAATAAATAATTAGTAGTTATATACAATCAATTTAACTCATGTTCAACATGAGTGGATGAACAAAAACATATTGGGGGTTGGGGCTGGATTGTTTGATTATTCGCTGATATAATCAATAGGATGATCAATTTTAAAAAGATTTGATACCGACAGCCCTAGTACACCACGGTGGCAGAATGATTACGTCAGATTCAAGAAGTGGCGTAGGTAGTCTGCAATTGTGTTTATCCCACTGTTTGACCTGAAGATGGCACCACACAGATGGTTTTTGCTCCAAATTCAGCTTTCAACAAACATGAACTAAAATGTCAAATAATGACCAGGACATGTGGACATCTTGAGTAGACACACATTTATACAGTTTAACCAAACATAAAAAGTTGATTTGTGATTGAGTACTACCCCTTTAATTTATAATGCCGTAAAAAAAAAAAAAAAAAACATTGTACAAAAAGCCTCTCGGAACGCATTGTGTTCAAATCTTAGTTCCTTGTCAAAAATAGCCAATCTGGCATTAGAGAAAATCCTCATTCTTTTGTAAGTGAGCCATGGAGAGGCTAATCCTTCTAATATTTTCAGAGAGGAAGTGAAAGATCCTTCTTTCTGTTAACAGGGATGTGATTTGACCAAAGTGAAATTATCTGAAAATTTAGCCGGGGGTCTGGGGGCCGCTGGCACCCAGCTAGGTCCAGGGCAGTGCCCTGGTGGGGGGACACGGGGGGCAAAGCCCCCCAGAGCTCATGGGTTTTCCGTGTTTTTAAGTACTTTCAATGCACTCACATGACAAAGAAATAGACAAAACAACAGCATAAATTTTCAATGTATATTGAACTATCCCATATAAAATGGCAGTTTTAGTCAACTCAAAATCAGTCACGTTCAAAAACATTGGACTGTCTTTGCTTTTAAAAACTATCACTGAGAATATCATCATATCTAACTAATGTGATTACAAAGTTAACACATAAATAATGTTGAAGAGTTCAAATTTCATGAACAAATAATTGTATCATGACCAAATGAAAAGTAACTCATATTAGAGCATACCACAAATGTATTTGTTATAGCAGAAGATGTTATCTGTCGGAGTCATGTGCATACACAATGAACTACAAAAAAAAAAAAATAAATGTTTTTTTTTTTGGGGGGGGGAGATAAAAAAAGCGGAATATCCGCGAATTAGCGGAAAAATCACATCCCTCTGTTAAGTAAACATGTTTAAACAAAATTTTATATCTGCATTTGACCCATCACAGTGAACACACACTACTTGTATTTAACTCATTCACTCCCAGCCATTTGCACTGAAGCAAGCCCCTTCTCTCCCGGCTGTTTTACTGGATTTTGACTGATTTTGCGAGACCCACAGAATATTGTGTTCTATTGCTATAAAAACATAGAAGCCGCCAAAAGAAAGATTAGAGTATCTTCTTTCATCAGGAAAAAAAAAAGGATATTTGTATCTGTTTCAGTTTTGCAGCAAATTAGCATTAGAATATAGCTAAGTTTCATCATTATTCACAAACCTGTTGAATACACTGGGGAAAAGAGCTTGGCCCTGGTTGATCTCTTAAACTCTGCTGCCACCGGATGGCTGTTTTGTTGTAATAACTACCATTGCTTTAAGTGACCTCTTTAGGTCAGAGGCTGCATCAAAGCCTTCTGTATGCTCTAGCATAAAAAAAACATTAAAACTTTTGGGACCATGGAAATATTTAAAATAGAACATGTTTATACGTTTTGGGGAGCAAATGAGTTAAGAGTCAAAAATCCAAACTCATTAAAACATTATCCACCAGTGCTGAAACAACGCAAACCAAAATCCGAAAACCAAAATGACTTTCTTGCTTCGGTTGCCAAAATGTAGTCGGAAGAGTCCGATAGTCAGACAAAAAAATCCAAAAGTTTTAGCACATATTCCCTCTCTGCTTCTAATAAACTTGTTTACACTCACGTTCACGGCATCACTTCCGCGTTCTCCCTTTAAGACAACGCACCTCCACCACGCACACACGCTGACTCTCTATTCGCACATCACACAGCCTTCAGGTGCACACACAAGCGAATCCTCATGCAACATGAATTAAAATGTACTACTTTATTTTCAAAAGTCAGAGGGAGCCACAACAGAAGGATGAAAGAGCCACACGTGGCTCCTGAGCCATGGGTTGACGACCCCTCTATGAACACACACAAACCTGGACAGCGAAACTGCAGATGGCTCATTAAAGCAGATAAGGATTCTTTGATCTCGTCACTGTTACTTGGACAATATTATGTTCAGACCAAAGACGAAATTTCGCTTCACCCCGCATTTCTCGCATGACTTTAATCGCGGATATAAATATAGCTGCTTTAGCACCATGCCACAACAGATAAGAGGAGGGGCTCCACTTTCTCCTTTGGCATAATGTATGAACATGGCTACTTTGGCCAGTCAATCAGGTGGCCGGTGATTGTGCTAAAACTTTAGCTAATGCTAAATGCTATTGCTGTACTGGTTCACGATTCAACTGCTGTAAACATTAAACAATGAAATATACTTACAAAATACGCCACCTTCCTCACTCTTCATTCTCCAAGCCTCTTCCAGTTTCGAACCTGGTTGTACCTACCTAATCATCAACCAAAGTGCGTGTAACAGCGGGAAAGTGGGGCCCGCATACACAAGCTCACGCCGCTAACCGAATGAAAGGAACGTGACTATGGGAAGTGGTAGTCCAAGTGAGTTTGGCTTAAATAAGTACCTGTTGAGCGCTGCCAGCAGGCTTTTGATGGAGGAGCTATCAGAAGCCATTACTTCCTGGAGGAGTGTGATGTCACAGCGAGACAAGATCTGTATAAATGCACACTTTTTAGCACATAAAAAGTAAGTGTGCGAGTATGTGTTTATGTTTAAGGAACCCACCCGTGTGAGCGTATGCAGCACTCTGTTGTTTGACGCCTTGTGTGAGTCAAGCTTCTGCAGATTGTAGGCACAGATCCTGAACGCTGAGATGGCCCCGCCCCAAACCACCACACACAGGAAGGTCAGCAAGAGACAATGGTAAGGAGCACGCCACCTCATGATCAACTGTGGAACAAAACACACGTGAACCTTGTGGCACTTCAAAGAAGTCGGGTCATATATAATGGTAGTGAGGTCATGTGTGGAACTGTGGATGTAGAGGAGAGATGTCAAGTGTGGCAGTGTGTTTACATGTGAAGAATGTGACATCATGCCCAGGCCCTTTTGGCACTGATGCCCAAAATGCCCTGTTGTCCTTTTTTTTTTGGGAGGGGGGGGGGGGGGGTGAAAGTAATTTTGTTGCCTTTCAATACAACGGCGCATTGAGGCCACGTATACATATATTTTTTTTAGGGGGTGGGGGCAACATTCCACAAATCTGCCACTTTATAAAGTAGCAGATTTTCGAGAAATAAAAACTCAGAAACTAATTGAGAAATACACATAGCATACTACTCACTCTTTGAACCGTTGTGTACGGCCAGCGATAAAGACGCCTTGGGAAGGCCATACGCTGAGGATCAAGCATTTAAATTATTTTGTTATCATTTACACATTCATATATTTTGGTATTTTTTGTACAAGTAGCTAAGTTGATGTGTCGAATCTGCTGCTCTCTGTCATTCACTTGCATTTACCTAAAGTATGCTAACTTCTGATAGATTACTGTTAGTCAGCTGATAGGGGATCAGGTTATCTATCGCTCTAGCTGCCATGTATGACGAGTAAAGTTTAAATCAACAATGAAACCGGCTCCATCCTGCCTTTTCATTTTATAAACAGTATCCCATTAACCACCAACAAATCCTCAAATGAGACTATAGCTATGCTACGTTTATTTGTCGTAAGTTTCTGAGTTTTTTTCCCCCTCAAACTTGCCACTTTATAATGTCGCAAATTTGCCACTTAAGAAACTCGCAAGTTTGCCACTTTATAAAGTGGCAAATATTTGAGATATTACCCCCCCTCTGAAAAAAAATAATTCTATATCTATCCATCTATCCATAGTGTGTGTGTGTGTGTGTCCCTAATACGCCGTCTTATTTAAAAACTACAATTCAACTTTTTTTTTTTATTTACATAAATTTGATTATTATTATTCAGTGCCATTGGTCACAGAATCCTCACAGATGACATCATATAATGCTAGACGCGTCGCTCTTTCAAAAACAGGCCCGCTTGCACCTGCTCTCTGCAAGTTGGCCACTCCGTTTTTATTGTTTAACTTAAGTAGGCCAGAATTAACAAAAAAAAAGGTCATAGTAATGTTTAATGCAGAAAACTCAAGCAAAACAAGTCACGTTATTTTATCGATCTTGTCACAGAGGTAGTTGCTCGCTTAAATTGAAATGTAGTGACATGAGTTGTTGTAATCAGCCTATCAAGTTCAACTATCATGAAGTCATTGACATTTGGGCACAGAGGGCACTGGGCACGGGGGAGACACGTCCCCTCACTTTCAAAAAGATCACAATATGTCCCATACACTTTCGCAACATAAGGCAGCAAAAATCTCTGGACTTATGCTCCTCTTCCATTGGGATGGGCATAGAGCCTGAGAAGCCTATGTTGTGCTCCAACTACTGATGCATTTCAGGTACAAAAAAAAATGCTGAATTTGTAACCGACTCACAATTTTAATCAACCTGCTTCCTGAAGTCGGATCTCCAACTCAGCAAGGCAAACATCTGCTCATCACGTAACACTCTAGTCACACTTGAGTTTTGTTCTACAGTGTTGCGAGTTCTAAAGTCCAACTTTCAAATGAATACACCGTAATGTTGTGCACGTCTTACCACGTTGTAAAAAATGACGCGCTTACTCAACGTGAAAGTTAGAAGGAACACTTTTCAGTAGATGTTTTTAACTATTTTTTTTCCCTCTTAAGCTAGATAAGTCTTCTGGGATGTACTCAACGATAGCTGAATTGAAATACTTTAAAATATATGGGGAAATATTTATGGCTACATCTTTGTGTTGAGCAAGACAATGAACTCTTATTTGCTTCTGGTGAAACATGGCAGCACCTTTCATGGCGGCAGGTTGTTTTTACATTGCGGGGTTTACCTAAGGTGTGTGTATGTGGGGGGGGGGGGGGGTGAAAAAGAAGGAGGGGGAAAAAAATACCACAGACTTTTGTCTCAAAAACAACAAAGTAAGAAGACTATCACATCCTATGCCTGTTGCTCAGATGTGGCAGTTAATTGTACTTTAAAATTGATTACAGTCACAATAATATAAGATTGAGAATCTACACAGACAAATAATAAACGGCATTTGCTTTTACCCTGAATCAAGCTAAATGTAACATTTTGCCAACACTTTATAATAACGATTGTTAGTTCATTCACTCCCAGCCATTTTCACTGAAGAACCCTTTTCACTCCCGTTTGTTTTACTTGATTTTAACGGATTTTGCAAGGTCCACAGAATATTCTGTTCTATTGGTATAAAAACATGGACTACCTACCAAAAGAAAGATTAGAGTCTCTTCTTTCATCGGGAAAAAACAGGATATTTGTATCTGTTTCCGTTTTGCAGCAATTAGCATTAGACTGTAGCTAAGTTTCATCATTATTCGCAAACCTGTTGAAAACACTGAAGAAGAGAGCTTGTTGCTACATGGCCCTGGCTGATATTTGATACTATGTTGCCACCTGCTGGCCGTTTATTGTAATAACTACCATTGCTTTAAGCGACCAGAAGCTGTATCAAAGCCTTTTGTATGTTCTAGTATATAAAAAAACAAAAAACACAGTTTTAACCATTTGTAAAGCATTAGTTTTACATGATCAGGATTTTTGGGGCCGATCACAATCAGCGAGAAAAAAATTAATAAAAATTCAGATCACCGATCCGATCATAAGATGAAGCAATGTGTCTGTTTAAATAACTACTTTGTTTACTGTTTATTAGGGCTGGACGATTATGGGGAAAATAATAATCATGATTATTTTTTATTGAGATTGAAATCACGATTAATAAAACGATTATTCGTTGATTTTTTTACTAAAACGCAACTATTTATAACTATGATCAGCTTTACGCCCATTCATCCCTCCACACTTTATTCTTGAAGACTATTTTTTTTGTCAAGTATAATAACCTTATAAATATCACATGAAATTCAAGCCTCTTGCATTTGTATTCTTCATTTTCAAACTTTAGCATTACATTACCCACTTTATCATATTTTATCTTGTGTTATTTTCACTAGTCTGGGGACTTAGTGGGCTATCCTGGGACCTCATGGATTGTATGTTGTGCTATGTCCTGTGGAAATGTGTATGACCCCAAAAAAAAAAAAACCCTGACCAGGTTTGCCCACCCCTGTTTTAGAGATTTGCCTCCTCTAACATACCTGAATAATCATCTCAAGCTCTGCAGGATCCTGATAATGATCCAGATCATTGAATCAGGTGTGTTGGGGGAGAAGAAACCTCTAAAACATGCAGGACTCCGGCCTTGTAACGTGTGATGGTTTGGGCGCTACTGGATAGCCAAGTAGGGAGCAAAACATGGGCTGACTGTCCACATGTACTCACTTTATTAAAAGACAAAAAAAAGAGGTTTGTCAGTACTATCACGCTTCACAATAAAGCATTAACGGTTCTGCACATGACCGCTCAGGTCCATGGCAAAAAATGTATAGGAGGTCGCAAGTTAAGTCTAAGCACCTGTTAGACACATTGGTAATTTGGTGGATGAATTTTAGTGTGAAAGCTCAACAGTGACTAACGACGCTTGCAAGCATGTTCGGGCTTGTGGTGGCAAAGACGGACAAGCGATCGAGCTCTACTTCAACAAGGAGGCGGCAGAACAAGTCAAGTGACGTTTACATTTGTCACGCACGCACACACGCGCACACACACACTCACACACACACACACACACGCACACGTACTTAAATAATTGTGAGGACATCCATAGACATAATCCTTTTCCTAGCCCCTTCACCTAACACCAACCATAAAAAAATATTGCCTACTCTCATTCCTTACCCTAACCTCAACCATAACCCAATTCAAACCTAAACTCTAAAACCAAGTCTTGACCCTCAAAAACAGGTCTTGAGTTGTGAGGACCGGCCAAAATGTCATCACTTCACAAAAATGTCCTCAATCTGTTGGTTGAAGACATATTTTGGTCCTCACAATGTCGTATGTACAAGTGCACACGCACACAAACACACACGTTTGTCTTTGTAGGGCCACCCCATTGACAATGCATTTCCTAACCCCTTACCTGCGTTGAAGCTCTTCAAAAGTTACAAGATTTTGTTTGTCCCTCCACACACAAATATCTAAACAGTTGCAAATGCAGTTCCATTGTTCGGCAACATAGTTGTGTCGATCTCACTTATGTCCCCTTACTGCCCAGGCCACTTCCGCAACAGCTAGCCAACAATAGGACTCGTTGTTACAATTTAATTTAGTTATAGCCCCGATCTAGCTCTGTAGACGCCAACCTGGATTTGTTAGTTACATTTTAAATTGACCTCCTGTAATCCGTTAACATAGGATACAGAGTATTCAACTATGAATCGCCCCCTTGTTGCTCCGCTCAGCAGAGAATGTTTGCGTGCATTTGTTCACACTTGTGTTTTAATGGAAATAATATTAAAAGTAGTTTGTAGCAAAGACAATATACAAGTAAAAACGAATCTCGCGACACCTTAAGGTGGATAATTGCTCTTTCTTTGTTTGTTCCGCTTGTTTTTGCCGTCAGAGCATTAAGTGAGTAGACGCCATGGCAAGCCAATGACGCTCGGGGTGTTCTTACCTGAGCCCAAAGTTCAGCGTTGGTAGGTGTTAACGAGTCGGGCAAAAAAAGCGAAGACTTGACTGGGTGGCAGCTATCGCAATCTGTCTCCCAACCTGTTCACAACTTCCTGACTCAGCAGCGGAACAACACAGCACGCCCTCCAGGTATGTTGCATTCACTGCCTGTATTATTTTCCCACTTTGGAACTCTTTTTGACCACCAGACGTTCCAAGCAAAACCCTCACAATACGTTTGGGTCTGACAGGCATCTTCCCCCACCATCGGAGCCAACACACCACCAAGTGGTGATCAGTTGACAGTTCCGCCCCTCTCTTCACCCGAGTGTCCAAAACATGCGGCCGCAAATCTGATGGCACGACGAAGTCGATTATCGAACCTAGCCTAGGGTGTCCTGGTGCCAAGTGCATATATGGACATGGACATATACGTATTGTGCATATGCACAAACAACAGTCAGGACCCGTCCCCCAACCCGAAGGCGTAGGGAGGCTACCCTCTCGTGTGTGCGTGTGTGTGTGTGTGTGTGTGTGTGTGTGTGTGTGTGTGTGTGTGTGTGTGTGTGTGTGTGTGTGTGTGTGTGTGTGTGTGCGCGCGTGTGTGCGTGCGTGCGTGCGTGCGTGCGTGCGTGAGTGAGTGAGAGAGAGAGAGAGAGACTATATCTAGTCGGAATTTCTCTGCCTCACACATCAGCTCAGGCTCCTTCCCCGGCAGAAAGGTGACATTCCATGTCCCAAGAGCTAGCTTCTGTAGCCCAGTATGGAGGATGTAGCCGGTATTGAAATGGCCAGCCTGCAGTCCACGTCTTTCACTTATAGAGCACATTTGGCGCATCATAAAGGGGAAGGTGCAACAAAGAAAGCCCAAGACAGTTGAACAGTTAGAGAGACGCGTGTTAGATAAGAATGGGACAGCATTCCTATTTCTAAACTTGAGAAACTTGTCTCCTCGATCCCCAGACGTTTGCAGACTGTTGTAAGAAGAAGGGGGGATGCCTCACAGTGGTGAAAATGGCCTTGTCCCAACTTTTTTTTAGATTTGTTGACACCGTGGAATTTAAAATCAACATAGTTTTAGGTACCAATCCTCTCGAGAGGGGTTGGATTCCCTTCCATTCTGCAGTTGCCCACGGTGAGAGGCGCAGAGTAGGTGTGGGTATACTTATTGGCCCCCGGCTTGGCGCCTGTATGTTCCGATTTACCTCGGTAGATGAGAGGGTAGCCTCGCTTTGCCTTCAGGTGGGGGGACGGGACCGGCATGTGCACCAAACAGCAGCTCAGAGTACCCACCCTTTTTGGAGGGTGTGCTGGAAAGCACTCCCCCTGGGGACTCAGTAGTTCTGCTGGGGGACTTCAACGCTCACGTGGGCAATGACAGTTAGACCTGGAGGGGCGTGATTGGGAAGAACGGTCCCCGCGATCAGAACCCGAGTGGTGTTCTGTTTTTGGACTTCTGTGCTCGTCACGGATTGTCCATAACAAACACCATGTTCAAACATTCCGCACCTCCATTGTCGAGGCGGCCGATCAGAGCTGTGGCCGTAAGGTGGTCGGTGCCTGTCGTGGCGGCAATCCTCGAACCCGCTGGTGGACACCAGCACTAAGGGATGCCGTCCAGCTGAAGAAGGAGTCCTATCGGGTCTTATTGGTCTGTGGGACTCTGGAGGTAGCTGACAGGTACCGGCTGGCCAAGCGGAATGCAGCTTCAGCGGTCGCTGAGGCAAAAACTCGGACATGGGAGGAGTTCGGTGAGGCCATGGAAAATGACTTCCGGACGGCTTGAAGCTGAGTGGGAAGAGGTTAGGATGTCAATCAGCACCTCCAAATCCGAGACCATGGTCCTCAGTCGGAAAAGGGTGGCGTGCTCTCTCTGGGACGGGGAGGAAATCCTGCCCCAAGTGGAGGAGTTCATGTATTTTGGGGTCTTGTTCACGAGTGAGGGCAGGAGGTAGCGGGGGATCGACAGGCGGATCAGTGCAGCGTCTGCAGTGATGCGGGCTCTATATCAATCTGTGGTGGTGAAGAAGGAGCTGAGCCAAAAGGCTCGATGATCTACGTTTCTACCCTCACCTATGGTCACGAGCTTTGGGTTGTGACCGAAAGAACAAGATCCCGGATACAAGTAGCCGAAATGAGTTTCCTACGTAGGGTGTCCGGGCTCTCCCTTAGAGATATGGTGAGAAGCTCGGTCATACGGGAGGGACTCAGGGTCGAGCCGCTGCTCCTCCGTGAGGAGAGGAGCAAGTTGAGGTGGCTCGAGCATCTGGTTCGGATGCCTCCTGGACGCCTCACTGGAGAAGTGTTCCGGGCATGTCCCAACGACGGGAGGCCCCAGGGACGATCCAGGACACTCTGGAGAGACTATGTCTTTCGGCTGGCCTGGGAACGCCTTGGAATCCCGTCGGAGGAGCTAGTTGAAGTGGCTGGAGACAGGGAAGTCTGGGCTTCCTGAAAGCTTCTGCCCCTGCAACCTGACCCCTGATAAGCGGTAGTAAATGAATGGATGCATATATATATATATATATATATATATATATATATATATATATATATATATATATATATGACCATACCTGCAGGGGTTCACAAACTTCTGATTTTGTTTATAAAAATAACCTTATTAAATGTTTAGTCATACCCAAATCTACAATCCTGACTTGGACAAAAAGAATGATAATATTGTCATTCAATCTTGAAAAAAAGTTTAATTTAATTTAAGAAAAACTCAGATTTCATGGGCGCAAAAAATATGTGAACCTCTCACTTAATCGGACATTGCACCTCTTTTTGCAATGAAAACTTCATCCAAACACTTTCTTTCGGGATTTATCAGTCTTTCACATCTTCTTTGGGGGATTTTTTGCCACTCTTTCTTGCAAAAGGCAGCCAGTTGAGAGAGGTTGGATAGGCGACTAGCATAAACTGCCCGCTTTAGGTCCCGCCCCAATATTTTGAAAAAATTTAAGTCAGGATTTTTACTGGGCACATCCAGAACATGAATCTTGTTGTTCTTCAGCCATTCCTTGGTTGTAAGTTGAGATGGGCAGCTTTGATCTTTTTTTGTGAGCAGAGGCTTCTACCTAGCAGGCCTTTCATGAAAGCCTTGTTGATTGACTTTTCTTCTGATTGTTGGAGCATGCACGTGTCGCAGATGCAACAAAAGAGGTCTGCAAATCCCTTGATGTGATGTTTGAGTTAGCTTTTTACCTGAATTAGCATTTTTCTTGTGATTCTTGCTGATATTTTAGAAGGTCGTCCACTTCTAGGCAGGATTGTAGTAATTTTCAGTGTTCTCTAGTTACAGATGATCTGCTTCACATTGGAAAGATGAAGCTCAATTTTTTTTTAGATGACTTTATAGCTTTTCCCAGACAGATGTGCTGTTACTACCCACTTCCCGAGGTACCCTGAGATTCCTCTTCCTTTCAGCATGACTGACCTGTATGAGTTCACCTGGGTAAGACTAAAGTGACAAACAACAAAATCAGGTTGAAACAATTGGAAAGTCCAAATTGCTCAAAAGGTTCACAAACTTTTGAGCAGCACTGTGTGTATATATATATATATATATATATATACATATATATGTGTGTGTGTGTTTGTGTTTGTGTGTGTGACTTGAGTGAGTCAGACTCAAGTCATGAATTTGACAACTTGACTAGACTCGACTTGACAAAATGTTAAAAAACTTGGACTGTACTAACAATGACTTGTGACTTCACTCCGACACGAGCCTTTTGACTTGAAAAGACTTGCTTCTTTCACCAAAACAAAAAGATGAAAATGTATGTTAACGAGTAAGTTCCTCTTGGTGTGTGTGTGCGCGTGTGTGTACGTGTGCGAGCTGGGCTGCTAACACAGCCCCGTCATTCAGACATGTCAGGGAAGCTGCAAAGGTGCAAAGTGCAAACACACGCCGCCTACGCTAAGGCAAACTTCAAAATAAAGCTGGTCAAATAATACATTGACTCCAATGCAACACCCTTGGCGGATTTTACTTTGAAGTTTGCCTGCAGGCATAGGCAAACTAGGTGGCGCCATCTAGTGGAGGAGGCGCCAAATTACAGGGCAAAAAAAAGATGATAAATATTTTCTCCCTTATGTTTTCTTAAACAAAATTGTTATACAGCATATATATTTTATGTGATAATTAGTTTTTTTATGACTTCTAGTCCAAATAAATGACTATGAGATCATGACCTGGCGCCCTGAACCTTAACCTGCTGTTGCTGTTTACAGTGAAAGGTAGGGGAAGGGGGTTGCGCAGTATCTCTGAGTGTTAGAGCTACTGATAGATGGATGGCACGCTCGTGTTGTTGTCTATACATCAAAAACTTTTACAATGAAAAGGTCCAAGCCCTCATGTGCTGCATTAAGAAAGCAGCTAAAGGACGAGGGAAAAACAGGCCCACAGTAGAGGGTATATATGTCAGTGGCAGTGCCGTGCCCCTTTGTCCTTTAAAAAGAATATATATTATTTTAATTATTATCATTATTTTATTTGTATTTTTTGTGTTTTGTGTGTGAAAGTCATTTTGTTGCCTGTCAAAACAAAAATTCAACAACATAATTTACATAAATTAAATTATTATTACCATGTCTTTGGTCACGAGATTCTCGAAGATGACGTCATACTACTTATTTGAAGACATTCGAAGCCAGGGCGTTCACCGCTGCGCCTGCCATCGATAAGTTGGTTGCTCCGTCTCTCTCGCAGTAAACAAAAGCCAAGGTGCACTGAGGACACGGAGGACACGTTTCCCTCAATTTAATAAAGACCACGATCCTTCCCATCCACTTCCGCCACGACAAAAATCTCCAGTAAAACAAATGTTCCTCTCCCCCATCTGCTACAACTACTGATGCGCTTAAGGTATACAGAAAATGTCGGAATTTGTACCCCTGAGTCAGAATTTTAATCAACCCTCTTCCTAAAGTCAGATTTCCAACTCAACAAGACAGATCTTACAAGGCAGACATAGAATTGATGCTATCTACTAATCATGTAAATACTATAGTTACATGTTTTCTTGTACTTTCACACGGCTGACAAGCACCCAGGAGCGCGCAGCTATAATAACTATTGCGAGCAGCACAAGTCTGTAAAAAAAATAGACATCTGCTTCATAGACATCAACTTTTTTCTCTTAGGCTAATTATTTAATAAGAGCTTAATTGAAATACTTTAAAGTATCTTGTGAAAATTTTTACATGATCTTTGTTTTTATTATAACCAACAGCTTGTTGTTTTTTTTTACATTGGGGGGTTTTGCGGCCAGAGTGAGGTCCTAAGAAACAGGTAGCAGTTTTTTCAGAAATTAGCGGGACAATGAAGAATCAAATTAAATATAAGCACAGCGTTTTCTCAAGAACAATCTAGCTCGCATAGATCCATCCATCCATCCTGTGGCAATTATTTGTTGAATACAGTTGTAGTAACTAAAGATTGACAATCTACACAGACAAATAGTAAACGGCATTTTCTCTTACCTGAATCAAGCTAAATGTAAAATAAGACTTTTTTTTACGCTACATGCACTATAGTAAAATCATAATAGCACTACTTGTCTTATTTAAAGTGTAAATTTCATGTACATTTTACACATTGATTTTTATTTATGTAAATGTATTGTTCATAATTGATTATTCATGCACTGTAAAACTGTATTTTTGTGGGCAATTGGCATTGGCATTGCAGAAAAATAACAGTTTTGTCATATGTGATTCATTGTTTACCCATTATTTCAATTAAGAATTTTACAATGGATTTCTTTTTCCCATGCACGCACATACATATACACATACACACACTCTATCCATTTTCCATTCCCCCTAAACTCCCTGCCCCACGCACAGCGGCTAGATGGCGTGGGTTCGAAGTTCAAACCCCAAGTGAGTGGACAGTGCAGGCCAGGCACATTATGATGTGCCCCTTTTTTTACTTTGAGCACCTGCCCCTCCGAAGGTCACTGCACGCCCCTGGTTTTAACCCATTAAGGCCAGGAGCGCGTGACCGCGCTTCTACAGTTAAAGCCGGGAGCGCAGGGCGCTCTTCTCCCTTTAAACCCGGGAGAGCGAATTATGTCATTTTGTTGTGTTTTGACCAATACTTGGTTTCTTAGCCGATGAAATGCATCAGAATATGCACAATAGGGTGACAAGCTCTAAAATGTTTTTGAAATTATGTTTCTATCTGCTTCAGGAACTGAATAATTATTTTTGAATATTGTTGAATTTTCATTTTAGTTAGTTTTGTTTCATTTTGAGTTTTGGTTAGGGTTGTTTTAATTAGTTTTCAAGGTGGTTGTGTTTTACTTATTAGTTTTACTTATTTAATAAATGCTTAGTTTTAGTTAGTTTCAGTATTAGTTTTAGTTTTAAAAAAAGTGTATTACTTGTGCACAATATTTAAAAAACACCATGGGAGCAACGTCATTTGAAGGTGCTTTTCTATTGGCTGTTGCTAGATGACATCACTTTTATGTGACACACTTTCAAACGTCCTTATTCCCCGAAATGCTCTGAACCAATGGCAGGACAGCTTTTTAATGTTGAGAAAAACAAACAAACGTAGGTATCGGTATGGTATCAGCATTGGCCGATACTGCAAAACTGGGTATTAGAATCTGTATCGGGGGCCAAAAAACTGTATCGGAACAACACTGTTTAAAATCACATTTAAAATCATCCCTAAAAGCTCATGCATCAAATTAATTATTAGTGCTGTCAAAGTTAAAGTATTAACTGATACTTTAAAAATATCGCATCAATCATGAATTAACGCAGATTAATTGTACTATTAATTCTGACCGCAGATGATCCTTTAGCGTGACAGCGGATGGCTACGTTTAAGGCAGCACTGTCATGATTTGGGTCAGCTGGTGGGCTCCGCCCACCATACACACCTGCTACCCATCATGCCATCTTGCCATCAGACCTCAATAAAAGCCTGATGGACACAGCAAGGAGTGTCGGGTGATTACTCCGAGACGCCGCTCTCCTGACCCAACTGTACTCGTCCTACAAGTGTTTCTCCTGCTGCCCATGACTGACCTTTTTGCCGCCACTGTGCGTGCTTTTGAGTTTGTTTGTGATCCGCCTGTGCGCGTGAGTTTGTGTTTGCTTTTGTCCGCCTGTGTGCGTGATTTTGAGTTTGTTTGCTATCCGCCTGTGCGCGTGAGTTTGTGTTTACTTTTGCCCGCCTGTGTGCGTGATTTTGTGTTTTCGTTTATTGCTACATTAAATCTAAGTTATCCGCATCCCTGCCGTGGCTCGCCTTCCTCACTGCATCTGGGTCCTCCCTTCTCAAGCCGTGACAAGCACAGGTTGTTGAGCAATAAACATAATTACATGTATTAAAGTAAAGCATTTAATAAGTGTTTGTGTATGACATTCAAAATATTTGTTTATCTCAAAATATTGTGGCCATTTGTTTCCCATTTTAAATTATGCAAGTAATTCATTGATTAGAAAAAGAAGAGGATGAGCGTGTGCTGTGGATCAAAAAATGTTGAAGACGTCCTCATAACATTAAATGTTAAAAGAATTAACACATAACCGGTGCTCTTTAAATTTTGCGGGAAAAAATATTGATTAAAAAGCCTTTTTTATTAAGTGATTAAACGTGATTAATCAAAATTCTAAGATGTGATTAATCTGATTTTAAATAAATATCGTTTGACAGCTCTATTAATTACCAAAGACTAAAACAAGTTTTGTAAACATAAAATGTAGTTTCAGTTAGTTTTTATTGTTTAAAAAGTATTTTCGTTTTTTATTTTATTTCGTTAGCAAATTTTTTTTTTGAATTGTAGTTTTATTTTTTTCGCTAGTTTTAGTTGCTTGCTCAAAAATCACCCATAGGTTTCAGAGGCATGTTTTGCTAGGCGCTTTAGGCCTTAATGGGTTAAAACAGTTTCATTCACAATAAATAGTCGGATATTTATGCGCCGATGCGTCGTAACAGTTACGGTGGTCACGTGATATGCGGCAAGGAGAAAGTAGTGAGATGGCTGTCTGAATCACCAAACAGAATGAGTGCCCTACATATTAGGCCACTATATAGTGCGGGGCTATGTAGTGAACGAAGGGTTAGGGGATAAGGGTGGACATTCGCACACAGCCTGTCAATTATCATTGTCGTGTTAGATTCTTGTAACTTGAGCTGCTTGTAACTTGTTTACTCCACCATTAAATCCATGCTACTCTGTGCACCAGAGCAGGACAAAGCTTGCTGGCTTTAAAATAAAGCAGTCAGTCCTTTCCAGATACCTGCAAATAGATTTATATAAATCATTGTTTTATATAGCCACGTTAATTTATGCACGATAAGAATCGTGTGCTGGTTTAATGTAAATAAATATATTGTAAAGGCATACTGAAGTTTTTTGCACGTTATCTGCGAATCATCTTGTTACCGTCAAAGTTTTACTATATCTAAATGTTTATATTTATACAGAGTTGGGTGTGTCAATAAATTTTGAGCATCCGTCATTCGGCAATCAGCAACATTCGGGACATTTGTAACGAATATTGCCCATGTTATACATTATTAACATTTTTAATTCTTTATATTAACCATGTTGAAATGTTTTATAGATGTGAAGTAGGTAAAGTAGTTTTGAACTCAGTATAATTTGACCTTAAGCTGGGACACATTGTTTGGTCTAGAAGTTCCTTCTCTGTGCGAAAACACATTTCTGTTCGTGAGAGAGAGAGCGCACACTCATATAACTATGTTACATTAGGAGCTGTTGAGTTCAACTTGGTTGTGAGATTTTGTTATGGGAGAAAGTACTGAGAAGTGCCTTGAAAGTACATTTTGACTAGAGAGGAATACAGCTGTATCTGTGTGCTGAGAATTCTGTTTTTCAACCTGTATTTTTCCATTATATAACACATTTACTTATTCATGAGGGGCGGAGTTGGAGACACTGTTCTTGCAATTTGATCGTAATAAAGTGTGGGCTCTTCGAGAGAGGAGGGGCATTATTGATCTGAAACTGTTAGAGTTTTATTCAATGATGTAACGTAGATCTCCGGAATAAATCATCCTGCGCAGGAACTTTGTTCATTTCTTATCTCACAATTTGATTTATTGGACACGCAAAAGTATGGATTTTTAATATACCTTCTTCAGATGGTGACGACCTGGCGACAAAGACGTTTGACGGTTGTGGCGTTCGCGGACGGTTTGAATTCCTGGCGCCATATTAATTGAGGTAAGTGGACAAATTATCCACGTTTAAGGAATTCTTTCTGTTTGGGAACGTTCCGGCCGGCATACGTTTTGTAAATAACTAAATCGAAGGTGGGATTTGTGTGAACAGAGGTATAAGTTTAAGTTGTTTGGTTGTATGGAGTCCATGATTGTGGATTTTCCTACGGTATTTGAAGTATACACATATGTGGTGAGAGCAATATTTATGAAAATGCTGTCACGTTAAATTGTACGCAATTGCTTTGTTTTGGTAGTCAGTTTTGAGGAACATTTTTGTGTTTTTACAAGACGAGAGATGCTTGGAAGATTGACATATATTCCTTGTATAAAATAGAAGTTGAAGAGGAAAACAGTCTTGTTCACGCAGACGGGAGGCACTTAGATGATTTGTTCTTAGAGGTCTTTGTGCAAGGAACGCAGTTTGTTTACGCAAACGAGAGGTTCTTGGATAAAATTTCGGAAATACTACGACTGAGACAGTGGAATAGTACTGCCCTGATTGACATCGTTAAGAGATCCTTGAACATTTATTCAGCTTTGGTAGTCAGGTTGGCAATAAGCGGAGTTGATACGCCGTTTTGAGATCAATCGCGAGGTCCTTGAATGATTGAATATGGATATTCATGGACAAGTCTGTTCAGCTGAAAGACAACAGAAATATGAATGCGCAGATGAGAATATATTACCAGAGATTGGTACGTAACGTTAGGGGTTTCTGCACAATTGAATCGAATAATTGTTAACAGACAGGCTATATTAGTCGAGAGCCTGCTTCGTGATTGATTAAAAGCAGTATTTATCATTTTGAGGGGAGATCATGATATTTGTTGTGTGTTATTTGTATGTTTGGTATATGGTAGAATAGTCAGACGTTAAAGGGACCGCGATGAGATATGTTGTTGACTAATTCTGTTATAAGTGAGACGTCACTTCATTTATAAATGTTAATACGACTTAACTACAATATAATAAAAACTAATATAATATAATAAGTTATGAAATACGGGAGTCAATAATTAATAGAAATTAAGGACGCTCTTTTTGAACGCGAAACAGAATTGTTTGACCCAAATGAGTTTCCGTTAAGCAAGAACATGATGACGCTATGAAACAAGTGGGAGCGCATGAGCAGTTGTTAACGGAGTTTTTACCTACGGAACAAGGGCAAGAGATAAAAAGAATTGCACGACTGGGTTCACGATTGCAGTGGAATAAATCTTTTGGCGCCGTTATAATATACGGTAAATTAATTTTATTGATGGGGGACGTTGAGGCTTGCGCCGCCGGGCGTTCGACGTGAAGTACGGGTTGTATTTGTGGTTTCTTCGAGTGGAACAAAAGCGAGACATAATCGTGTGTTTTTGGATAAGATGATGAACAATGCTAGAATCCTAGCTTTAGGTATTTTTGTGAAGTTATAACCATTTATATAACGTAAATAAAGTAATAATGTTGGGGCTACGGTGCGCTTTTATTCTGAAGGATTAAATGATTTTCTGCTAGACGTGACTAAAGCTTCTAGGTTATATAATCGACCGTCGAATAATGATATAAAATGTAATTAATATTGAACGACGGGACTTGATTATATTGTGAAAAAGGTTGGTTTATTCTAATAAGATATGTAATCTGTTCGATGGTTTCAAAGGCGGCAGTTTAATTTTGTATTTCCGTAAACGCCGACCGCGGATTGTAAAAAGTATTAGAGTTATATGTATTTTAATATAGAGGAAAATCCTGGACGTAACTTTAAGAAAAGTGTATTAAATAATGATTAATGCTGAAATGTTACTTTGCAAATAAAACAGCTGTATAATACAAATTTACGTAATAAAATAAATGAAAATGGTTAATAAACGCTAAACGGGATAAATTAATTAGACGGTAAAATTACTAATAAAATTTCTAACGCTAAAACCGCAAGCGTCTGCGTTAAATAATTGAACGACATTACATAAATTGTTGCCGTAACTGATTTTATAAGCCCCTTATATAAATTTCTTAAGCACTAATGTTGAATACTTAATCTGGCCTCACGAGTGCAAATACGTCATATTTAAAATTATATTTGATATAAAACGAACGAATATTAATACACAAATAACATAGAGAGGTATAGTTTTAAGATATTGTAAAATTTCGATGCATTTCATACGCTTATTGAACAAAAAACTTTAAGACTGATTGTAGTTGCTATGACTCTGGCTGACCGCCAGATGTCACCCTTTTTCCAAAATTAAAAATAGTAACAGCCTTGGAACCTTTACAAATAGGCAATTACAATTTTTTTCAATAAAAGACACGTTGTTAAATGTGTCATTGTTGCGTTGGTATGTGCGTTAATTAAATCTGCTTTTGAAGTTTAATGAGAAAATATATATTTAATTTTTTGGGATTGTTTTTAGATGAAATAGTTTAGTCTCTGCTCTTATTTTAATAATAATAATAATAATTAATTAAAAAACGAATAATTTGAATAGGGAACTAATGTGGAATATTTTGTTATAAGATGATTGTTTCTTCCATTATGATTTTTCTCGTACGCGAGAACATTATTTAACCTTGAAATATCTTTTCAGAAGCGATGGCAGCCGTTATGAGGAGGAGATGACAAATTCCTTATCTCCCATCCTGGGGATGAAGTAATGTGTTAATTATAATTTGAAAAGGGGTTTTCGCCCATGCTTATAAGTAGGAAAATAATTTTAATCTCTCCTGAATATATTTAACCTTTGAATTGATGTGAATAAATGTTTATTAGTGACTAATGAAAATGTCCTGCGCCCAGATGAGGTGATGGAAAGGTCAATCTGGTCCAGTCCACGGGGCACCTGGTTCCACATCTTGCCTATTAGACCGGCCGGGGGTCCGCCTTCTACTCAACCCCCACCTTCAGGAGCGAGCCACCAGACGAGCCAACTGAGAAACCAGTCAACTGCTCCAGCCACCTGACGAATCAACAGAGAAACCAGTCAACTGCTTCCAGTGTCAGCTGACGAGCTGAGGATTACTGAATGAAGATTGAGTTTCGCTGAGGACGTCCTTCAAATGGAAATAGGAGGAATGTGTCCCTTTTCCGGGGCATTCCACAAAGAATGAGTCACAACTTGGGAAGATAAATCCCGGTGATCAATCTTTGCATCTCTGGCAGTTGGAGAGAGGCTGAAAGACCCTCTTCACACACAAAATAACAAAAAAAAGGGGCTCTGTTCGACCTGCTAGAGGGGCCTGCTGGATGCTGCTCATGGTACCTGAACGTACCATTTACACAAGAAAATAAAGAAAGTGACAACTGTTTAAAAAAAATAAAAAATAAAAAACCTGCACGGATCATTCAACAAAGACCTTCATCACGAGATGGCTGCTTTGAAGAGACAATGCGTCTTCAATTGCGTCTGCATCATGACACTCTTTCTTATACTGACTGTTATGCCAATTTTGTGTTTTTGGGATCCCCTATCCACAACTATGAATGTAACCACAAGAATTCGTGTTAAGCGAGACATTAACTTTCCACACATTCCCTGGGTCATATCCAAAACGTATAATGACTCAGTTACTGTGACAGTTGCCCCAAACACGAACACCTCTGTCAAAATTCCCATTACATCATTGAAGGGATATTGTCAGGTTCAGATGTAGACATTTATCAAATAAAGAGAGAGGAAGCATCTGGTTCCAAATTTATTGCTCATGAGGAAGAGAAAACTGCAGCCTTAGTTTGATCGGTACAGAGTCTCTTGGTTCCTCATTCAAATAGCTCCCCTATATATATTAATCGGGGCATCTGATTACATGACAGAAAGAGAAAAACAACTCCTATCTCACTTCACACTCTCTAAGTGCGGCATGCAAGTCCAGGGGCCCTGGCGTTGACGTGCGTCTCGTCTTCTTATCAGTTGTCCTCACTCGGCAGCTGAGTCGTCCACTTGCAACTTCACCCAATACAATAACACTCCTTTGCAATACATAACAATCCTAAACAAAAACTACCACATGATTACGTTGACTTACACTTCAATGTATTTATGTTCTCACTGCAATGTGTTTTCCCAAGAGGCAATTCACTTCAACACGGCAAATGTATAATAATCCTCCAAAATAATTCTTACAGATATAGAGGAGGGAGAGTGACAACGGGAGGAATATGGGTGAAATATTGGTGGTATTTGACAGGGAATGTTGCGCAACTAGATTGGAGTACTTTTATAACCACCCAGAGCGGACCATATTTGCCACCGGGAAAGAGCAAGGAGGCTATCTTCTTTTCTAAAAGGATAACACTGTGTAAAATGGGAGGTCAACTTGAATTGACCTTTTCCATTCCCGACGGGAATATACGACCGGCTAATGTAACTCTATATAACACCTCCTGTTTTGGATTACTGTTATGGGCGTGGTCCTGTGGAGCTGACCCACGTTTTCCCATTCTAATCTGTGTAAATAAGACTATGAGTAAGCTAGACCAACCAAAAATGACTAAATACGAGAGAGAGAGAGACAGAGAATGGGGTAAAAGCTGTAAGTGTACCGATTGATGGTGTAATTGAATGGTTTCGTGTTACAACAGGAGTGTCCAAAAGCAGCAACAACTGGCTACTGCTGGCGAACGAGGCAGGACACGCCTCTGGTAAGGATTGTGTGGCATGTGTGGGACCACGACCTTTATTGCAAGTAATACCTGCTAAAATCGAGAAACAATGTATAATGGAAGTTATGAATAAAACTGTCCCAAATGCCAAATGCTCTCAATGGGACAAGGTGTTTCCACTCGTGAATTGGCAGACAACCAAACCAATATTTTCAAATGAAATTGCAGATGGTAATTTTTCATGTATTAAAATGACAGGTACCGGAGAACAATTGGGAGAACTAAATCACATTTCACACTGCACTACAATAATAAATGTGGGTCAAAAGTTCAAGCCTCAATCAAGAGCTGACATTTGGTGGTGGTGTGGAAATAATCAAATATTTGACAAGTTGCTTTGGAATGTGAAAGGATATTGCGCTCTCATCACCCTCCTTCTGCCTGTACAACTTTTCCCCACCTCGGTTGATAACCTTTTACAAATGATTGACACTTGGGAACCACAAACTTCTCCTCCTTTTCAGAGAATCAAACGATCTTCTTGGCAACAGCAAAATGTCCCCACCTACATTGATGCAATTGGAGTACCAAGAGGTGTGCCAAATGAGTACAAATTGACTAATCAAATAACTTCGGGATTTGAATCCCTAATTTGTTGGTGGTGCACCATTAACAAAAACGTAGACAGAATTAATTATGTACATTACAATGTACAAAGACTAGGAAATTGGACTCAATCTGGTTTCGAGGCTGTACATGGCCAATTGGCTGCCACATCTTTGATGGCTTTTCAAAACCGAATTGCACTAGATATGTTATTGGCAGAAAAGGGAGGAGTTTGCTCAATGTTTGCAGATCAATGTTGTACCTTCATTCCTAATAATACTGCACCGGATGGAAGTTTAACTATTGCAATTGAAGGACTCCGGACACTCAATAGAAAGATGAATGAACACTCTGGTATAGATACTTCAATATGGGATAATTGGATGACTGTATTTGGCCGCTACAAAACCTTAATTTCCACAATTTTGATATCTGTTGCTGTATTTACAGCTCTGTTAACAATATGCGGATGATGTTGTATACCCTGTATACGTTCACTTTGCGAAAGGATTATTTCGGACGTGATTGAAAAACAGGACGTACGAAATAAGTCTTCTTATATGATGATGGAGTCTGTTGCTTCCTCAGTCCTGCCTGCTGCAACATCCGATGCAGATCCTGCTGGAATCTTTGTGTAAAAATGTTTAAATGTTTAGTTATAGGGCTTTGTTTAAAAAAGCCCAAAGGGCGGATTGTTATACATTATTAACATTTTTAATACTTTATTTCATATATTAACCATTGTTATACATTATTAACATTTTAATTCTTTATATTAACCATGTTGAAATGTTTTATAGATGTGAAGTAGGTAAGTAGTTTTGAACTCAGCATAATTTGACCTTAAGCTGGGACACATTGTTTGGTCTAGAAGTTCCTTCTCTGTGCGAAAACACATTTCTGTTCGTGAGAGAGAGCGCACACTCATATAACTATGTTACATTAGGAGCTGTTGAGTTCAACTTGTTTGTGAGATTTTGTTATGGGAGAAAGTACTGAGAAGTGCCTTGAAAGTATATTTTGACAAAAGACGAATACAGCTGTATCTTTGTGCTGAGAATTCTGTTTTTTAACCTGTATTTTTCCATTATATAACACATTTACTTATTCATGAGGGGTGGAGTTGGAGACACTGTTCTTGCAATTTGATTGTAATAAAGTGTGGGCTCTTCGAGAGAGGAGGGGCATTATTGATCTGAAACTGTTGGAGTTTTATTCAATGATGTAACGGAGATCTCCGGAATAAATCATCCTGCGCAGGAACTCTGTTCATTTCTTTTCTCACAATTTGATTTATTGGACACGCAAAAGTATGGATTTTTAATATACCTTCTTCACCCATCACCCTCAATTTTTTTCATTTGATGTGCCTTTTTAAACATTTCTCCCTGGGGAATGTGTGTGCGTGTCTTAACTGTGTTTTCAGTTCAAAAGGACTCTTTGAGTTTCCCTCCAGCAGGGACTGGACTTCGTTTTATAACCCTCAGGAAACGCATACCACAGCTCCGACAGACCTGAAATCCTGTCTGATAAGCAGTCCCCAGACTATCTTTTATGGTCTGGCCTATCCACAGGAATTAGCCATGTGTTTTTTTGGGGGGAAACAATGCCCCGTGGAAGGTGTATGGTACAACAGTGCCCTCCAACGGTCACTATCGATTATCCTCAAGAATCCTGCCGCTCCTAATTAATCTGAAGTCTACATAATTCAGGACATACACGAACTCTATGTACTTGACTGACATCAAATAACTACTGTTGTTTATCTTTGTACATAACCTGTATGTCTATCTCAAGCGAATGATGTGTGTAATTTCTGTAGCCACCTAAGTTTAGCTAATTAGTAAGCTTAGCGGATTCAATAACTTTATGATCGCGGTAATGTTTGAAATGTGTTCAGAATGATAAATGAAGCATCTGGCTTATCAATTCTGATCCAAAATTTATCAAATACTATCCCAAAAGTTTGGTCTCAGTCGACCAAGTCTGCTTCATGCGCACAGAGCGGCCGAGACCACGGCCTTTAGCTACAGCCCGGTCCACCCTGGGGGCGTGACTCCGGCCCCCCTGCTGACACAGCTTTTAAAAGCTAGCGCGCGAAGGAACTTCTCTCTCTTTTTTCCTGCAGCTCTTTTTCCTCACGCTCTTTTCCTGGAACTCTTTCCCTGAACTCTCTTCCCCATTGAACTGCTCAAGGGCTCTCCCGTTCCTGCAACTCCTCCACCCTCTCTCCACCTCACGTCTGGCCCCATGAACTTTTCCTGATCATCACGAGAGACGCGGCTTCTTCCTTTGAGCCACAATAAATAAAATTTAAGCAAACTGGCCTCTAATAGGAGAAGAGGTTTTATTTAATTGAATTTAATGGCTTCCCTATTCCCTCAGCTAAAGTTTCCTCTCCTATTCTGCCTAAGTCTGAATATTTTAGAAGTTTCCAATTTGTAACATAGGCTCGTCCATAGGTGCTCAAGTTCAGTCCTCGAGAGCCCCTATCCAGCCTGTTTTCCATGTTTCTCTCCACTAACACACCTGATTCATGATCAGGATCGTTATCAGGCTTCTGCAAAGCTTGCTGATTAGCTGATCATTGGATTCAGCTGTGCTGCAGGAGGGAAACATGGAAAACAGGCTGGATAGGGGCTCTCGAGGACCAAACTTGAGCACACTGGGCTAATCTATTTCTCTATTACAACCTGCTGCAAATAGTGACTAAATTTCCTATGTTAATTTACCTCTAAATAAGCTGAGGCCATCTCAGAGAATGGTTGTCAAGAAAGCCTCTAAAATTCCCAAAATGCCATTTTTTTATAGCATATATCCGAAGGTACACCCATTGGAAAATCACCCCATACAAGGTATCGTAAGATTCATGCAAAAATGGTATTGCCTACTTAAGGGTTACTACCTCCCTTCATGGGAGTACGTAAGTGCAACGTCATTTGTCGTCACCCCTGCAGCTGTCAGCTGAACATACTGTCCGTAATGTTCTGTTCAGATACAGAACGCTAACCCAGTGGATCCCGTCTTTTTTACAATATTGCCTCATCATCAAAACATACTCAGTCATTTAAAGAAAATGAGAAGAATAAATGAAACTCATGCGTTTTTTTACAAGTGCTTACATGTCATTACATCTGGCTCGCATGTATGACAGGTCCTACTTTGTGTCAAACTGACATTTAAGTACAATCATGTTTCAATCATCCTAACATCTGGATTAATCGAATAAGTACTCTATAGGCTTAACTACTTTTATTATAAATCAAGCTACTTCGAGATGAGCCCTGTGCCCCCTCCCTTCACCTTCTTTCTGTTCCACTGCGCGCTTGCTCGTATGATCCAACATAAATTGCCCGCTTCAGGTCCCGCCACAGTATTTTGAAATAATTTAAGTCAGGATTTTAACTGCATTGCAAATGATAAAGGGGACAATGGGCATCCCTGTCTTGTGCCTTTCTGTAGAGTAAAACTCAAATCTGAATATCTGAAGTAAAAATCACTGAAATCCCATAAGTAAAAAATGTAGCTTTAGGAGAATCATATAATACTGACACACAGTGAATAAATGACTTCCCAAAGCCAAAATTATTTAAAACAGCAAAGAGGAAGGGCTTTTTCTGTATCCAACGATATAATAACTGCCTTTTTATCATGTCGCTGTGACATGCTAATAAGGTTAAAGAGCCTCCTATGATCATTAGTAGTGTGATCACCTTTAATAAAGCCTGTTTGGTCGCTATGACTGTTTCTAGTCTAGATGCGAAGGCCTTAGCGATAATTTTAATATCAGTGTTAATTAGTGAAATCGGACGGTAACTTGATGGAAGGGTGGGGTCTTTTTCTGGCTTTAATAAAAGTTTAATTGCTGCTGTGTTCATGTGTGGATTTACGTAACCATTAGTTTTCATTTCTACTACTACAAACCGCCTGTTTTAGCTGAAGATATTACAAAGCTTTCTCCGACAACAAAAAAAACTCTCAAAAATATATGTTACTTTCGTATACAGATAAAATGTGTTTACCCATCTCGAAATGGGAGACAGACTTGTCTTTAGCTCCAGAATTTGACTTTTGGATTCAAGTTTGTGAAAACATATTTAAAATGACAAAACACAAATTTACAACTTATTCAATATAAAATTATTCATAGAACACATATTACTCAATACATGATGAAGAAAATTGAACTTTCAGACTCCGACATTTGTCTCCAGTGTTTACAAAACATTGCCGACACTTCTTTCATGCTTTATGGTTTTGCACTCTGGTTATGTATTTCTGGACTAAAGTCTTAGAAAAACTTTCCGCTATCTTGGACTGTAGGATACCTTTATCTCCAAGCTTGTGTTTGCTAGGTGACCTAACACCAACTGACTTACCACGTAAACAATTTCAATCAACACTTACTGTACTACCGCTAAAAAAACAATTCTTGTTAACTGGAAAAATAAACAAACTCTGAATATCGACCAATAGTCTAACCTCCTAATAAATCTCATTTTAATGGAAAATATATCTGCCTTAATAAAAACAAATATCAAAATATATACAAACATTGTCTACGTATATAAAATCTTTTAATCTAAATCTGGTTACTTAATTCTGCCTGTTAGCAAGAGCCACCACATCGCGATAACTTATATTGCTGTTTCTGTATTTGGCAATTTGTAACTAATGGTTGTGTTTTTATAGTCAGAAACCCAGTTGCTGCCAGCAGGATGGAGTACACCACATCAAATGACACCTTACAGTCACCAACTCCTCAAGATTCACTTCCAATGGGCTAAGGGTTAATATTCTGAATCACTGCATGCCAGTGGGTTAACTTTATAGGTGCTGTCTCTCCTGGCTGGGCGTGGGCTCTGCCTCTCTGTTGGCTGCTGGGTGGCGGCTGCGTCTTGGTTGTTCCCTGGGTCTCTTAGGGGGTGCTGCGTTGTGGTGCGCTCCCTGGTGTCCGGAGCGCCCCGGCGCGGTCCGTCGCTCCGTGCCTGACAAGGCGGTTCGGGCCTGTGGGCCTCCGGGGTGCCCAGTGGTTCCCTCCCCTCCCACTTCCTCCCCCTTGTCACCGCTCCCTCCTCGCCTCTCCCCACCCGTCCTCCACCTCACGGCCCCTTCTTCCTCGTCAGCCTTCCTCCTCCTACCCCCTCTCTCTGCTGCCCTGCCGCTACCCCTTGCCCTTCTTGTTGTCTCCTCCCCCCGTCCCCCTCCCCTGTCCGCCTTCCTCCCCCTCCCCAGGGCCGGTGGGGTGCCTGCTGGGCCTGCCGTGCCCTGTTCTGCTGCATTAGACTTGGGGCGCGTGCCGTGTTGGGGTGGGGGGTGCTCCGGGCTCCTGGATTTGCTCTCCGGCCGGTGGCCCCTACAGGGCCCGGGGGTTGTGCCTTGGCGCTGCCGCGGCCTGGGGTCCCTGGTGGGTTGTCCTTGCTCTGTCCTGACCGGAGTCAACAGCTCCCCTCTTTGGTGGAGGTTTTTATGCATGCCAGATCCACCACACCAGCATCGACCGAAATTCAAACACAATCTGCTTCTTCCTCTGGTCGTTGAATCGGTGGAGGCTGATGTCTGTGGATCTCACTCTGCTTCATCTATCCTTCCTTCCTTTCTTCAGTCTCTCCTTTGGTCTCTAGAGGTCTCCCTAATTTGTTGGAATTTAGATGTTTCTGGGGTTGGTGAAAGGCTCTGGTTGGTATCCCGGTGGGTAGTAGATAATGTTTGGTCGGTGCTGGATTTCACTTTCCTTTTTTTTCTTTGATCCTTCCTCGGGTCTCCTGACAACCTCACGACTCTAGCTGGAATCGGAAGTATTCAGTTTAGATGAACGATATGGGATTTTTAATAGGTTTTAGGTGAATGAACTCACACGCACGCACACATGCACACACACATAACAAATTTAAAAAAATAATTAATAGAAAAAAAAAAAAGAGAGCAATGATGATGACATGTCAAGTCGGTAAAATTACCGAATGAACAATACTGAGCTCTCAAGAAGAAGAAAAAAAAGGGGGAAAAAGGAATGCGGGTCTGTCAGTTGGATATGCAACGCGCCGCGCAGTGATAAGAACAGATGCAAATTAACACTCTTTTGAACACAAATTGTTTTTAGAAAAAAAACGCTTTATTTCCGTGAGCCCAGCCAACTTTCCGGACTACTTTCGTCTTGACCAAAACCGAACCGGATCTCGGGTCACAGGACGCTGTCAGCGGTAAGTCAGTGGTGATTGCACACCACTTTAGGTGAGGATGCTATACAGACTCGTGTCCAAAGACCCGAACTATCATTTTAAGGCCTCACCTTTCTCCTCTAACCCTAACCTTTATCTAGCCTTCCTTCCTTTCCTCAGTCTTTCCTTTGGTCTCTTGAGGTTTCCCTAATTGGTTGGAATTTAGATGTTTCTGGGGTTGGTGAAAGATTCTGGTTGGTAACCCGGTGGGTAGTAGGTGATGTCTGGTTGGTGGTGCTGGATTTCACTTTTCTTTCTTTTCTTTGATCCTTCCTCGGATCTCCTGATAACATCACTACTCTGGCGGGATTCTGAAGTATTCGGTTTATGTGAACGATTTATGGTATTTTTAATAGGTTTTAGGTGAATTAATGACCACACACTCACACGCACGCACATGGACATACAAAAAAGAAAGAAAAAAGAGAGCAATGATAATGACATGTTGAATCGGTAAGATTAGCGAATTAACAATACTGAGCTCTCTCAGAAAAGAAAAGAAAAAAAGAGGGGAAAAAGGGATTGTAACTGGGCACATGCATAACATGAATCTTGTTGTTCTTCAGACATTCCTTGGTTGTATTTCTGGAATGCTTTGGATTATTGTCATGTTCCATGATCCATTTTCAGTGTTTTCTAGTTGCAGATGATCTGCTTCACAGTGGAGTGATGAAGCTCATTTTTGTTAGATGACTTTATAGCTTTGCCCAGAGAGATGTGCTGTCACTATCCACTTCCTGAGGTCCCCTGAGATTTATCTTCCTCTCAGCATGACCGATCTGTATGGGTTCACCTGGGTAAGACTAAAGTGATGTGGTTTTGTCTCTGTTTTAGTCAGTGATGCACAATTTCTTCGCTAAACCTCTCTCATTTCATTGGTCCATTTCAGTGTTTAGTTTAGCTACCAATTTGTCCTACCTGATCTTACTTGACTGCTTGTTTTAAGCAATGCAGTTCAGGGTTCACTTACTTTTGCACCAACATGAATTGACCAAAAACTATTTTTAATTTAGTTTTGACTACACAATTGATTTAAAAAAAAAACAAAAAAAAAACAATGCATTGAAATGCTAAACCTCCACCTGTTATTTCATATAAAATGTAATGGTTCAGATTGAACAACAAAATCAGGTTGAAACAATTGGAAAATCCTAATTTTTTAAGAGGTTCACAAACTTTTGCTTGGGGCCATTTCTGCCCACTCATGCACAATAATTAGGCTGTTACTGGCAAGTAATGTTATTTTTTCACAGAAAACACTTATCAGTTTTACGCCAGGATCCCTAGTGTAACTTCGTTGTTTGCATTAACCATTCAGGGTATTACCTTAGTATTGTTGTTAGTGAGTTAGGTTTACATTTCACAATATTGTTTTTTCTTGTGTGCTTTGCTTTCATTTCATTGTTATGTTTCTGATAACTGGTTCTGATGATGCAGACCAATCTTTGAGTAGCACTCGGAAAAATACCTTATGAGAGAAAATTTATATTCACATTCTTACTGATAAAATCTGCATTTAGATCTTCTCCCACACTTATTTTATACGTATTAGTACAACCGTATGCCACACACTGTGTTATTTTTGCTGTAGAGGAAGAAAATAATGGGAAAGTTATGCAGCAAAAACGTGAATGTGTTCAATTTACTGTAAGTGTGGCAAGATGGCCGCCGCCGGCTTCACTTCTCTCTACAGCATGAGTAGCCCATGTTTTTTTTTTTTTTTTTTTTTACGTCCGTGCTGTATCAGCCTGCGCATCCACCCCAGAGTCCATGGACTTTTTTGAAGCTTTGAGCCAGGACAGCATGGTAGCATTTTAATTTCATTTTCTCAACTAAAGAGGCTAATAGCTATGGTTGTACACACGCGTTGGGGTCAGCTAGCATAGGGCTAGGCTAACATCACGTTTACAGCTGGCGACTTGAATGACTTATGCACACTTCTTTCGCAAAGCACAGATTTATATGAGTACTGGAGTAAGCGTGTACATGGTGATGTGATGATGGAGGTCCGTGGATGAGCAGCGCTCGCTGGAACAGCTTTTGGGGATTCAAAACAAACAAACTTCTCCTTTCCCTGGTGCCCTTTCTGCCCCTAGCATCTACCTAATCCGCCTAATGACAGGAGCTCCACCGGGTATTCATAATAATTCCCCCCACACACACACGCATTTCATGTCCCCCCCTTAAGCCTGGGCTCTGGCGACGGGTCTGCATAAGAGTGAAAAACAAGTCTCAATTCTCAAGATAATTTAATGCCCTATGGGTTAGGGGGAAAAAAACTGTGAAACATCATTGTTGCTACCAAGCCTATTGCACTCAAAACCGAAGGAAAAAAATGTTGAACTATTTTTTTCATTATAATTTTAAAGAGTCCAGATCCTCAGGTTCTCAGTCAATATACTTCTTCAAATATGAATACTTCTGATTTGCTTATCTCTGCATTTTAAGCAAAACAAGACCTCATAGAGATTGGACTTGGGGGAAGCTTTTTTGTGTGTGCCCATTTTCTGACATGCCACAAACTTCCGAGCCAAACCCTGAGAATGCAATCATCACCAAACTTAAAGGGATAGTCTAGAATATGTCTGAAAATGTTGCCCACATGACCGCTTACAAGCTTGAAGATATCTGTGATGCTAATCGACACACCTTGAACATGTCCCTATAGTCAAATTATTTTCAGTCTTAGGGGCGCCATAATTTTTTTGTCCAGGCCTGTTTTATGATTTTTATTTTATTTTATGTGTGTATGTATTTATTTATTTATGTTTTGCTTGTTTGTTAATAATAATAATCATAATAATAATAATAATAATAATAATAATAATAATAATAATAATAATAATTTGATTGTTCTCTTTCTTTCTTTCTTTATTTAAAGGTTTACAAACAACTTTCTCTAAGTGTACTGAGCAATTTCTGAAATTTAGGATGTTGATAAAGTATTTTTTCGAACGCTACGCTGCCGCTTTCTCCTGGCAAGTATGAGAAATGCTTGCAGTGACAACGTCAGGCAATCCAAAACAAAAATACAGGCCATTTTTCGATTTGTGCCTTCTGCCATATCCTATTTTTGTTTCAGAAATAAAAATAGAAAATCAAACTGTAATTACACTTATCCTTACCCATTCCAGACAGCCAAACGAGAAAATCAAACTATATTTAAATCTATATTAAACTCAAATCAAATAACGAGTCATTTTTAAATTTTTAATATCTGTTTCCAAATGTAATATCCAACATTCAAAAGACACTCGGACCCGGTCGGCTACTTAGTAGAAACAGCATCATTTATGATGTTTTAAATTTGTTAAACATAAACAAGAGGACTTCAGACATTTTACAACTTGCCTTAAATACATGTATAAATTATATGCTCAATGATGTTTACAGGAGGGAACTTGTAATTTTTTGTTTTATTAAAGAATTATACCTGTAATTCGACAAAAGATTCCTCTGCCAGATCAAATATTGGAGTCTAAGGAGCTGAGTGATAAAAGGGGGTCTTCAAAGCAGCACATACCAAAAATAGTGACCCCCCTCACCCCTGCATGGGAGGAGTCAGATGGCTGCCCTGTGGCTTCAACTGCTTGCAGGGGTGTGTATGGGCTATCGGCTATCCAGAAACATATACAGATCAGTGCTGCAGCTCGACCCTGCCTGCACGGACGTGTATGGCCTATCAGCTATCCAGTTCTACACACAGATCAGTAACTTCAATGGAAACTACGTCATCGCTTCGAAGCGCATTTTGAAGCTAGTTTAGAAGCACTAGTTTAAAAGTTTGTTTGGCAAATCCAATCAGTACTGAAGTAAGACAGTTTGAGGTTACGGAACATAGGCGAAAACTGGTGGGTGCAGTGTACGACCAGACTGAGGTAAGTGAAAACGTAACAAGCAACTGTCAACAAACTTATTAGCTTGCATGCTAAGTTTGTGGCTCTCGGTTAGCCCACGCAGTTACCCTCTAACTAGTCAAATATCATGTTGTCTGAATAGTTGTAAAGCGTGTGTGCTAAATTGAAGTTTAAAGGAGACGCTTGTGGGTAGTGACAGCTGTAAAGCTAATTAGCTAGATAAGACAGCTGATGGATCCAGGATGTTTTCGAAAGGTAGTGCATATTTTGCCGTGACTGGCAACTCTCCTGCTCATGCTTATTTTGTCGTAAAGGTCTCTGATTGGCCAGTCGCCGGACTAAGCGTGGTTCCTGCCTCGCTTCACCGCTTACTGTCTTTTCACAACACAAAATTTTAATTTTAGTTTTGCCACCGAAGATGGGCTGCTAAATTTGAACGTTGTAAATCGGAAGTATTATGTGGGAGTTGTTTCATGGCAAAAAAAAGTGAGGAGAATAAAATGCTGTAATAATAATAAGAATAATAATAAGTAAGACTAAATAATTTCAATAACATATGTGAGAATGCTTCCAGCATTCCCATAATTAGCAATTTTGGTGACTTATAAAATTTGTCAGTGAAAAGAGCTTCATACCATTGGCTCTTATTGTGTGTGATTATGAGTGACTGCAACTTCTCTGAGGCCATTGAAAGATGCTCATTGGACAGTGAACACCAATGCCCACAAACGCTACAATGAAAAGTCAAAGCAGCTCAGCGGTGTCAAAATAGAACTGACCAAGCAAATAAATTGACTTGAACAAGTCAGGAAAGTTGCTTGGAGTCATTTCAAAGCAGCTGCGGTTCCCCAGACCAACAGTTTAAGCAATTGTTCGCAAGTATAAAGTGCATGGCACTGTTTATCACTATCATGATCAGGAAGAAAATACAAGCTATCACCTGCTGCTGAGAGAAAATTTGTCAGGAGAGTGAAGAGTCAAGTGAGAACCAACAAAAAGCTTATGTGCCAAGAATTAGAAGCTGCTGGAATACAACTGTCAGTGTCCACAGTCAAGTGTGTTTTTGCATTGCCATGGACTGAGGCTGCCGTGCAAGAAGGAAGCTCTTGCCCCAAAAGCGGCACCTTAAAGCTCGACTGAAGGTTGCTGCTGATCATATGGACAAAGATAAGACCTACTGGAGGAAAGTTCTGTGGTCAGACAAAACAAAACTTGATCTGTTCAGCCACAATGCTCAGCAATAAGTTTGGAGGAGAAAGGTGAGGCCTTAAAATGATAGTTCGGGTCTTTGGACACGAGTCTGTGTAGCATCCTCACCTAAAGTGGTGTGTAATCACCACTGACTTACCGCTGACAGCGTCCTGTGACCCGAGACCCGGTTCGGTTTTGGTCGAGACGAAAGTAGTCCGGCAAGTTGGCTGGGCTCACGGAAATAAAGCGTTTTTTTTCTAAAAACAATTTGTGTTCAAAAGAGTGTTAATTTGCATCTGTTCTTATCACTGCGCGGCGCGCTGCATATCCAACTGACAGACCCGCGTTCCCTTTTTTTTTTCTTCTTGAGAGCTCAGTATTGTTCATTCGTGTAATTTTACCGATTTGACATGTCATCATCATTGCTCTCTCTCTTTTTTTTTTAAATTAATTAATGTTTTAAATTTTGTATGTGTGTGTGTGAGTGTGTACTCATTAGTTCACCTAAAACCTATTAAAAATCCCATACCGTTCACCTAAACTGAATACTTCAGATTCCAGCTAGAGTCGTGAGGTTGTCAGGAGACCCGAGGAAGGATCAAAGAAAAGAAAGGAGAGTGAAATCCAGCACCGACCAGACATTACCTACTACCCACCGGGCTACCAACCAGTCTTTCACCAACCCCAGAAACATCTAAATTCCAACAAATTAGGGAGACCTCAAGAGACCAAAGGAGAGACTGAGGAAAGGAAGGAAGGATAGATGAAGCAGAGTGAGATCTACAGACATCAGCCTCCACCGATTCAACGACCAGAGGAAGAAGCAGATTGTGTTTGAATTTCGGTAGATGCTGGTGTGGTGGATCTGGCATGAATGAAAACCTCCACCAAAGAGGGGAGACATCTACCCCGGCCAGGACAGAGCAAGCACAACCCCCCAGGCCACGGCAGCGCCAAGGGCCCGCCAGGCACCCCACCGGCCCACAGCCCCCGCTCCCCCATCCACCATCGTCACCCACAGACACCCCGCCACCCTCAGCATCCCCCCACCCAGCCGCCCCCCACCACCCCGACCCCACCCCCACCAACTGCCAGCCCCCCAGACCCCGACCCCCAAACCCTGGGGACCCCCCCGCACCCAGGCATCGGTGCCGGAGAGGGCCGGACAGCGGAGCGGCGAGGGCACCCGCGCCCACCCCACCTCCAGCCACGTGGTGGGACAGAACACCGGGGGCAGAAGGGGAGATGGGAGCACCGGGGGACGGGCGGCACCCCTGAACCCCAGGCCCAGCAAGGAAAGGCCCCGGTCGTCACGACAGCGTTCTTAGTGAAATCTAACCCTGTTACTGAGTTCGCCAGTCAGCGAGCTGGCGAACTCTACCCCTACACTGTGAATGTGACCCCACCAGGGGGAAATTATATCCCCCCGCTCCGATCCACCTGCCTCCCAGACATGTCAGTGAGTGTATGTGGTGCATTAAAAAAAAAAAAGAGGGAGAGCACCGCAACGCAGCACCCCCCAAGAGACCCAGGGAACGGCCAAAGACACAGCCGCCACCCAGCAGCCAACAGAGAGCCGCCCACGCTCAGCCAGGGGGGACAGCACCTATACAGTTAACCCACTGGCATGCAGTGATTCTGAATATTAACCCTTAGTGCCAATTGGAAGTAAATCTTGAGGAGTTGGTGACTGTAAGGTGTCGTTTGATGTAGTCTGCTCGATCCTGCTGGCAGCAACTGGGTTGCTGACTATAAAAACACAACCATTAGTTACAAATTGCCAAATACAGAAACAGCAATGTAAATTATCGCGATGTGGTGGCTCTCGCTAGCAGGCAGAATTAAGTAACCAGATTTAGGTTAAAAGATTCTATATACGTAGACCATGTTTCTATAAATATTTATATTTGGTTTTTATTTGAGGCAGATATTTTTTCCATTAAAATGTGATTTAAGAGGAGGTTAGACCATTGGTCGATATTCAGAGTTTGTTTAGTTTTCCAGTTAACAAGAATTGTTTTTTTCGCGATAGTAAAGGCTACAAGTGTAGATTGAAATTGTTTACATGGTAAATCAGTTGTTGTTAGGTCACCTAGCAAACACAAGTTTGGAGATAAAGGTATCCTACAGTCCAAGACAGCGGAAAGTTTTTCTAAGACTTTAGTCCAGAAATACATAACCGGAGTGCATAACCATAAAGCTTGAAAATAAGTGTTTTGTAAACACTGGAGACAAATGTCGGAGTCTGAGAGTCCCATTTTTTTTATCATATATTGAGTAAGACAGCCCCACGTTCCACCGTAATTAGAACTTTGAAAACTCACGATAACATGTCTGACTAAGACAACCATGTCTTTAGCACTGAGCCAAGGGTGTATCTTTTTTTTCTTCTTTTTCTTTCAAGGGTGTATCTTTATGAACCCGAATATACAGATGCCGATATTCGTCAGATGAAATTAGAACGGGCAGAAAAAGAGTTGAGAGCTAGGAGGGATAGAGAAGTGGTACAACTTGATCAGCTGTAGCCCTGAGAGAGCGGGTGTCTGTCACTGACAAATGGGGTGCACGCGGTGAAAAGTGTGCGGAGATTCAGGGAAATGTTTTATTGGTACAGCCCTGGAAATCACGCGTCCGCTGCGAGCTGGGCGAAATGGCCAAAAAATAAAATCTCGATTTTTACAGACATTCAGGACGATTACAATTTTAATTGATTTTAATCTAATAAAGCCAACAAACATTTATTTAAAGGTTTCATTTATTCAAACATAATTCCTGTGCGAAATGTTCAGACAACAATATTGTATATTAATTCTAAAATTGGTTTGGACATAAACTTAACATTCATAGTTTTTTCTTAAATGCCACAATTAAGTAGTTGGTAGCTATTGTAAACATGTCTTGTAAAGCCCTTATCCAGCATTCTGCCACAAAAACATTTGCATGTAACACAACATAAGAACAACAGCTTTTAATAAATCAAAAGACAAAATTTGATTTCAAGATTTAGAAAATTTTCAATGATTCTATGTTTAAAATGACAATGTATCGAATTAATTGGATATATTGCCCAGCCCTACGTCCGCACCATTTTTACATATAGAACAATATAATATAGTGTGACGTGTCACAAGAATGCTGCCAGCAGACGTGGTTGGTAATCTCACCTTTTTATTTATCTTCACAAAACCGGCTACTGTTAGCCGCAGCCAACACCGAACACAAGAAACTTTACTTGCAAGCCGAATTAGGACACGTTACCAACAATGTATGGATAAATCCCTTTCCACTGTGAGACGTGCGATGCGTTCACTAACACTCGGACACAAGAATGCAAAACAGAATGTGCAACACAGGAACACACAATTCACCTTAGTCATACAAGCTTATAAAGTTTACACAATACTAACGTTATATACTAATGGCTCTCGCTCTCCATTAGCTCTCTCGCATCAGGTAAACACTTCCAAACAACTTGGTTTGTGCGTGTCTGTCAGCTGGATGCAGTGCGCCGCCGCACAGTGATACGAACAGAAAAATAGAGCCCGGTGGTAATGGTGTCTGACTTTTTTCTAATGTACATTTTTGTGATGCAAATTTATCACTATTTTGAACACATAGTTTTTAGAAGAAAAACGCATTTTCTGTGACCCTAGCCAACTTGCCGGACTACATTCGTCTCGACCAAAACCAGACCAGATCTCGTGTCACAGGACGCTGTCAGCGGTAACTTACGTCAGTGCTGATTTCACACCACTTTAGGTGAGGATGCCATACAGATTCATGTCCAAAAACCCGAACTATCCCTTTAATACCAAGAACACCATTCCTACCATCAAACACAGCGGTGGTAGTGTTATTCTGTGGGTCTGTTTTCCTGCCAATAGAACTGGTGCTTTACCCAGAGTAAATGAGATAATGTAAAAGGAGGATTAAGTAAGGGAAGAGACGAAAGCATCACTAAGTTTGCTAGCGGACGTACGTGTAACAAAACTAATGGAGTGACGGTCATTTAAGAACCTGCTTCTAGCCCCAATTGACCTCTTCAGTGAAGAAAGATCCTACCAGTCTCTTGATCGCGTCCCAGTTTTGTGTCCTCGATCCAACTCCATTCAGCAATATTGGCTGACATGCAAGGTGGCCAAAGTTTCAAACCATGGACTTCTTCCAGCCATCCGTCACTTGTCTTCAAGGGGTCAGAAATTACTTTGTCTCAGGGTTATTATAGTTTCAAAATTTTTCATTTTCAAAGTTTGTTTCTACCTTATTCCGTTCTTCAGTAATCAACAATAGAAAATGGTTACTTTCACCGAAATTCTCTCTTTTGAAACAAAAAACGGAGAAAAAGAGCTTTTTGTGAAACGATGTTATTTCATGCACTCTAGTGAATTGTACACTTCTTTTTGTCCATGAATGATGCCACAAACACCTAAATAGTGCTTTACTTCTGTAAAACGCTTTCACCAACAATGAAAAAGTGTTTTTTGATTGCAAAATACGTTTATTTCCATTCAACAGTGTAACAATTTGACAAAACAATTTCGCAAACTATTTACAAAATGTGTGCAACTGTGGTACTACTTACAATTATGTGGATGTTTCAAATACAGTTTTTCCTTTTGTAACGCTCTCCTGCGTGCAAGGAGACGCCAGGACTCGCACAACAGTTTACTTTCACTTTCACATTGGTCCGTTTTGCGTGCAAACGTTACACTTTCTTGACGGCCTTTTTTTCCGGGGAATAAAAAGCAAGTAGCAGACTGTACACACTCCTCCGATGAATATGCATTGGACTCGGGGCACTCTCCGTCGTCCGATCGAACGTCCGCCTGTGCGTGCTCGGTTGCGCTCCGCGTTACGACACCGTCATAGCCGCCGCGTTAGCGGTTCCAATTTCGCCGTCAAGCTCGGATTCACCTTCATCATCATCGAGGATGATCACCGTCGTCATCAATGTACTATTTTAGCGTTGGTCGATGCCTTTCGTCTTGTAAGTGTAGAGCTGCTTGCAAACGCTCGCCATTGCCCGTTCCCTCCTCCATCTAGCTCCATCTAACGTCTTCTACTGCCGCGTCAATGCTTTCCAACCACGGAGTCACCCTCATCTTCATCATCTATGATGATCATCGTCGTCAAGAATGTGCTTTTTCAGCGATGCTTTTGGTCTTTGAAAAAAAACGTCTCGGGTGTGAGCTCCTCGCGACCGGCCGCCATTTTTCCTTTGTCTTCCATTCTCATCTCCTGCTCGACGCTCTAGCTCCGCCTCTACTGACGCCCACCCGATCTTGTCAAAAGAGAGTCATCGCTGCCCTCTAGGGGCCAAAAATAGTCATTAGGCACAACAGACAGACTTGAAACTTTCTCCAGACATGCGGAAGGGTTTCCTCTACCCGTTTCAAAAAAAAAAAAAAAATCATTGGATGACGTCTTTTGACGTCATTGGCAGTGAAGCGTAGGTTTTTACTTGACGTCTTTAAACGTCAGTGGCAGTGAAAGAGTTAAAAAACACCATGGGAGCAACGTCATCTGAAGGTGCTTTTCTATTGGCTGCTGGTAGATGACGGCACTTTTGTGTGACACACTTTCAAATGTCCTTATTACAGTTAATATAAAAATTAATTTCTTAAAATCACATTTAAAATCATCCCCAAAAGCTCATGCATTAAATTTATTACCAAAGACTAAAATGAAGGACATTTTTGCTATAATTATAGTTAGTTTTAGTTAGTTTTGTAAGCATAAAATGTAGTTTCAGTTTTCGTTTTTTTAAAAGCATTTTCGCTTTTATTTTATTTCATTAAGAAAATTGTTTTTTGAATTTTTGTTTTAATTTTTTCCAACAATTAACAATGACGTAGTCATTTTTTCCAGTGTCTCTCTCTTCCTCCTTTGTCGATAAGACTGGTAGTTTTTGGATCGATGCAGCATATGCAAGGGCAGCCAGTTCGTCTTTCCGTTTCTGTCTGTTGCCGAACTCAGTCCTCGTTATAACAGGCAATCCACGGCGACTACAAAAACGCTTAATAAAATCATCAACTTTCATGCGGTTGAAATCGTTTAAGTCTCTATTGCTTTCCATTACTCTTGACTACTATTTGGTATCAGGGTAACGCCTTCCTGCCCACATTGTACTGCACGATCCGAGATGCACACTTCGCTTATTGGAAAACCAGCCCAAAAAATTAAGAAGGAGAAACATGCCCTCCACATGTAAAATCAGTCCTGTTTTCTTTTCTTTTCATTGTTGCCACTCTAGTGCACTTGTTGATGATTTAATCAACACCAATATCAATAAAATAAAAAAGTGATTAACAATTCCCTCAGCTACACAACAACTGACCAAATAATTATCATTCATTCATTCATTCGGGCTCCAGCGAGGGTTGCGGAGTCCCGTTCCTGTGCGTTGAGCTGACCATATGAACCAGTTTTTTTCCAATGCTCGCGATCTTGTGCCAGCTGCTCTGCGTCCTCCACGTCAATGCCGTGTTGTTGGAGGTCGCTCTCAATGACATCAAGCCATCGGGTGCGGGGCTTCCCTCATGGTCGTCTCCAGCCTGCAGTCTTTGGGTCAAACTGGAGGATGGCTCGTGTAGGATGGTCTGGGGGCATACGAAGGACATGGCCGAATCAGCGGATGCGGCATTGTGCAACCAAGGATGATGCTCGGGGCTGCCGCGTGCGGGCTCTAAGCACTTCATTGGAGACGAGCTGGGGCCACCTGATGTTCTTGATGGTTCTGAGAGCCCTGCTATCAAAGCTATCAATACTTGCGGCGAGAGTATCAGATAGATTTAATTAATCTTGTGCCAGGCTCAATATAAAAAGTGTAACTTTTTTTTTTTTGAGCAGTGTATAATTGAACATAGAAATTAAAAGAAAATAAGATGAATCCAACAGAAATTAAATTTGTAACATATCAAATATTTCCTTTTTTTTTTTTTTTTTTTTCTTTTTTTTTCTGGGAGATCTCAGTATTGATCATTTGAAATGTCATCATCATTGTTCTCCCTTTTTTTTTTTTTTTTTGTATGTGTGTTTGTGCGTGTGTGCGTGCGTGTGTGTGTGTGCGTGCGTGCGTGCGGAAAAAAAATAAAATAAATAAATAAGAATTCCCATACCGTTCACCTAAACCGAACACTTCAAAATCCAGCCAGAGTCGTGGGGCCGCCAGGAGACCCAAAGGGGGACCAAAGAAAAGAAAGAAAAGCGAAGCCCAGCACCGACCAGACACCACCCACCGGGCCACTAACCTTCACCAACCCCAAAGACATCCAAACTCCAACAAATCAGGGAAACCTCAAAGGCCCAAAGGAGAAACTGAGGAAAGGTAGAAAGGACAGACGAAGCAGAGTGAGATCCACAGACACCAGCCTCCACCGAATCAATGACCTGAGGGAGAAACAAATTGTGTCTGAGTCTCGATAGATGCTGGTGTGGTGGATCTAGCATGCATGAAAATCTCCACCAAAGAGAGGAGCCGTCGACCCCCGCCAGGACAGAGCAAGCGCAGCACCTCAGGGCCCCCCAGGCCGCGGCCGCGCCAAAGGACGACCCCCGGGCCCCGCAGGGGCCACCGGCCGGAGAGCAAACCCCGGAGCAGGAGCGCCCCCCACCCCAACGCGGCCCGCGCCCCCAACCCAACGCAGCAGGACGGGGCACTGCAGGCCCACCAGGCACCCCACCGGCACACAACCCCCGCTCCCCCCGCTCCCCCCGAGCTGCAGGGCGGAGACGGTGTCTCCACCCCACCCCACTCCCCCCCAAAGTGTGTTATGTGCCCTAAAATGTATTGTGCAAAACTAGTGCAGTGAGTTAAGAGGAGCGACTAGCTGGGCCCCCCCCAACCGGGCGGGGGGCGGGAGGCGCACCCGCCCACCAAAACCCCCACCCACCCCACGGGACCCCGGCGGGGCTTGCCCCCCGGATACCGGGGCCCGCCCGAAGTGCCCGTAGGCCCACCGGAGCGGGGCGGGCACAACACCAACCCCGCCCACTCCCCCGGCCCCCGGAGCGCCGAGACCCGGGCCACGGACGGAACCCCCGGCCTAGGGGAGGGGGAGGAGGGCGGACAGGGGAGGGGGAGGGGACGGGGGAAGGAGACGACAGGAAGGGCAGGAGGCAGCAGCAGGGCCGCAGAGAGAGGTGGAGAGGAGGAGGAAGGGCGACGAGGGAGAAGGGACAGGGAGGCGGAGGACGGGCGGGGAGAGGTGAAGAGGGAGAGGACGCAAGGGGGGGAAGGGGGAGGGGAGAGGGAACCACGGGGCACCCCGGCGGCCCACAGGCCCCGACCCGCGTCGTCGGACCCAGAGCGACGGACCGCGCCGGGGCGGCGCCGCCCCGGACACCAGGGAGAGCCCCGCAACACAGCACCCACCACGAGACCCAGGGAACGACCAAGACGCAGCCGCCACCCAGCAGCCAACAGAGGGGCAGACCCGCCCACGCCCAGCCAGGGGGGACAGCACCTGTAGAGTTAGTCCCCTGGCATGCAGTGAATCCGAATATTAGCCTTTAGTGCCCATTGGAGGTGAATCTGTTCGATCCTGTTGGCAGCAACTGGGTTCCTGACTATAAAAACACAACCATTAGTAACAAACTGCCAAATGCAGAGACATCAATGTAAGTTATCACGATGTGGTGGCTCTCGCTAACAGGCAGAATTAAATAACCAGAATTAGGTTAAAATATTCTATATACGTAGACCATATTTCTATGAATTTTGATATTTGTTTTTTATTTGAGGCCGATATTTTTTCCATTAAAATGTGATTTATGAGGAGGTTAGACCATTGGTCGATATTCAGAGTTTGTTTATTTTTCCAGTTAACAAGAATTGTTTTTTTAGCGATAGTAAGGGCTACAAGTGTAGATTGAACTTGTTTATGTGGTAGGTCAGTTGTTGTTAGGTCACCTAGTAAACACAAGTTTGGAGATAAAGGTATCCTATAGTCCAAGATAGCGGAAAGTTTTTCTAAGACTTTAGTCCAGAAATACATAACCGGGGTGCATAACCATAAAGCATGAAAATAAGTGTCTGTAGTGTTTTGTAAACACTGGAGACAAATGTCGGAGTCGGAGAGGCCCATTTTCTTCATCATATATTGAGTAATGTATGTTCTATGGATTATTTTGTATTGGATAAGTTGTAAATTTGTGTGTTTTGTCATTTTAAATGCATTTTCACAAACTTGAATCCAAAAGTCAGATTCCGGAGCTATAGACAAGTCTGTCTCCCATTTTAAGATGGGTAAAGACATTTTATCCGTATATGAAAGTAACTTATATATTTTTGAAAGTTTTTTTGTTGTTGTCGGAGAAAGCTTGGTAATATCTTTAGCTAAGCCAGGCGGTTGGAGCGTACCCTGAAGTGTTGGAATTTGTTTCTTTATCATATTTTTAACTTGCAGATAATGTAAAAAATTTCCGTTTGTTATTTTGTATTTTTGGAGCAAAGATGTATATGATATAAACATATTATCTGAGAAGAGATGGTGAAGATGTGTGATTCCTTTCTGCTCCCACACACCTAAATAAAACGTTTGGTTGTTAATTCGAAAGTCAGGGTTATGCCATAGGGGAGAAAGCCCACAGGGCTCCACTTGGGCTTTTGTAATTTCTAGTGCCTTCCACCAAGCAGTCAGGGTGGCGGAGATCATTGGGTTTTTAAAACAATTATGTCGCTTAATCGATGTTGTAATAAAGAGTAAATCTAGAAGTCTGAGGTTATTACAATCCTTCTGTTCTAGTTCCAGCCAACAGTTAGTATCTCTGTTGGGTTGTGCCCATAGAACGATATATTGTAGCTGGTTAGCTATATAGTAGTACATAAAATTTGGTGCCTCTAGGCCACCTTTGGATTTACTTTTCTGAAGAGTAGATAGACTAATCTTTGCTTTTTTTTTTTTCCAGTAAAATTTTGTAACGGCTGAGTCCAACAACTGGAACCATTTAGCCGTAGGTTTAAATGGAATCATTGAGAAAAAATAGTTTATTTTAGGTAAAACTTTCATTTTAACGGTGGCTATTCGTCCTATTAAAGAAATAGGAAGATTATTCCAGCGTTCCAAGTCACTATGAATGTTATCCAGAAGTGGAGAAAAATTTAAATGAATTAAATCAGTTAATTTAGGTGAGATTTTTATGCCTAAGTATTTTAAATTACCTATAGGAAATGAGTAATGTGGGTCCTGGCTTGCAGGGTTCCATGAATTTTCTGTAATAGGTAGAAGTGTTGATTTTGTCCAGTTAATAGAATAATCTGACAACTGTGATAATTTAGTTATTAAGTTAAATACTTCCCCTAACGAAATCGCCGGGTTTTCTAAATAAAGTAAAATATCATCGGCATATAGATTAATTTTATGTTCTGTTACCCCAGAGTGAATTCCTTGAATCCTTCTTTCCTGGCGTATGGCTATTGCAAGTGGCTCAATAAATATTGCAAATAATAAAGGGGACAGTGGGCATCCCTGTCTTGTGCCTCTCTGTAAAATAAAGCTCTTAGATATAATCCCATTAGTAGTAACTAGCTTTGGGAGAATCATATAATACTGACACCCAGTGGATAAATGATTTCCCAAAGCCAAATTTATTTAAAACAGCAAAGAGGAAGGACCAGTTAACTTTGTCAAAAGCTTTTTCTGCATCCAACGATATAATAACTGCCTTCTTATCATGCCGCTGTGACATGCTAATAAGGTTAAAGAGCCTCCTAATATTATTAGTAGAGTGACGATCTTTAATAAAGCCTGTTTGGTCGCTATGAATAATTGTCGAGATTACTGTTTCTAATCTAGATGTGAAAGCCTTAGTAATAATTTTGATATCAGTGTTAATTAGTGAAATCGGACGGTAACTTGATGGAAGGGTGGGGTCTTTTTCTGGCTTTAATAAAAGTTTAATTGCTGCTGTATTCATGTGTGGACGTATGTAACCATTAGTTTTAATTTCTGTTACTACTCTTAAGAATAGCGGAGCAAGCATTAACCAGTAGTGCTTAAAAAATATAGCCGGATAACCATCTGGGCCAGGTGCCTTGCCATTAGGCATACTATCTAGAGCACTGTACAACTCGTTTATAGTAAGTGGCGCTTCTAACATATCTTTATATTCAGTAGTTAGCTGAGGCATATTTAAGATACTGAGGAATGCCTCAATATGCTCAGGGTTAGGTTTGTTAGTTTCTGAGTATAGGTTGCGATAATAGTTATAAAAAATTTGATTAATTTCTTCTGGTGATTGTGTACATTCACCAGTTGTCCCTTTAATAGCCGTTATAAGAGATTTTTCCCGATTGCGTTGAAGTTGGTTTGCAAGAAATTTACCTGATTTGTTATTATATTCAAAGTTGTTGTATCTCAATTGTTGTATTATAAACTCTGTCTTTTTAGTTAGCGTATCGTCTAACTGTATTTTTGTATTTTGTAAGTCAGTCCATATTTGGTCATTTGGGTTTATTGCGTACTCATCCGTCAGTTGTTTAATTTTATCTTCCAAGTCATTTTCAAATTTTTGATCCTGTTTCTTTTTATAAGATGAATATGATATAATTTTACCTCTAATTACTGCTTTCCCAGCTTCCCAGAGAAGAGATGGCGATAGGCCTGGAGAGTCATTTATTTCCAAAAAGTCTGCCCACTCTTTCCTTATAATTTTATCAAACTCTGCATCGTTTAGCAGAGAGATGTTAAAACGCCATGTTGGTGGTGGTTTAAAGGTATAATCAACTTGTAGGGAAAGTGAGACTGGTGCGTGGTCGCTAATAATAATAGGATGTATTTTTGTAACAGTTTTATCAGCAATAGAGTTATTTGTAAGAAAATAATCAATTCTTGAAAAAGACCGGTGCACAGCAGAAAAGAAGGTAAATTCCTTCTTATTTGGGTTTTTAAGTCTCCAGCTGTCGACGAGGCCAAAATCATCCATATATTCCCCTATTACTTTAGTAGATTGTAATCGCCTTATACATGTTGTGTTATTAGAACGGTCTATTAATGGATTTAAGACTGTGTTAAAGTCTCCTCCAATAATAATAGTAGAGTTCGCTGCTAAATCAAACAGCTGAGAGAAAAATTCATGGAAAAAGGCCGGATCATCATTATTAGGGGCATATAAATTGCCAAGTGTATATATCTTATTAAATATAGTTATCTGAATAATAATGTATCGGCCCTCTGGGTCTGTTATTGTATTATTTAGAGTAAAGAGTAAATTCTTATGTATGAGTATACAGACTCCTCTTTGTCTGCTGTTATAAGGGGCAGAGTATGCTTGGCTAAAATTCTTATCAATAAGTAATTTTTCTTCAGATTTTTGTAGGTGGGTTTCTTGCAGGAGGCAAATATCTGCTTTTAATTTTAAGAGATGGTCTAAAGTTTTTATTCTTTTTGCCTGTGAGCGAGCGCCACAAACATTCCAGGAAACCAGAACTAATTTATGCATACAAACAATATAGGCTCAGTCCTGTGTAAATATCTGCATAGGCCATTTGTCAATACTGGCATGTTATAGGATAGAATCAAAGTAGTTAGGTGATTTATATAATTTGTGTAAAATATAAGGAAATGTGTAAGTAAATATAACAGTGAAAAAACGGGTAGGGATGTGAAAGTGAAGGACGTTAGTGGGGAGTTAAACAACATTATAATACACCAGTAACTGGTAACCCAAGCGAGATTTTTTTTTTTTTGTTTAAATCTACTTTTAGATATAGTTATGTATTATTATTATATTTATAATATAGCGTAAACATAATGAGTATTCATATTTTAGGTTTTATAACCACATATACATTATATGTATATGTATATGTATACGTATACATCTAATAATCAAACAAAGTTTAGTTCCATCGATGCTAATTAGAACAGCCAGGGAGTGGAGTTGGGGTTCCGGAATAGTTGGCCATCGATGTATAGTTTATCAACGACCATCATAGTCCGTTTACCCTCCTGCCTATTTTGTTTCATTATAGGAAACAGTACCTTTCGCCGCTCATTAATCTCTCTAGGGAATTGGTCATTCATTCCGAATGAGGTCCCTTTAAGCTCCCGTCCTTTACTTTTAACAAATACTTTTTGTTTAAAATGCTCAAATTTGGCGATAATAGGACGGGGTCTATTGCCCCTACGGGCTCCAAGCCGATGTACCCGGTGAAAGGAGATGTTATTTACCGTCTCCTGAGGAATTTTTAACGATGTCGTCATAAATTTTTTTATCTCAACCTCTGGATTGTCAGAGGTGTTCTCGGATATACCTGAGAATATTAAATTATCCTGCATGCTACGGGATTGAACATCCAGAATAGTTTCTTTTAGCATTTTATTTTTTTTTTAATGGTTTTTTTTACCATTTTTTTTTTAACTCGGCTGAAACAGTCACGAGTGTAGCGTGTATCTCGGCATTGTTGCGTTGGAGATCATTTATTTGTTGGCTGAGGAATTCCATACTTACCTTAAATCCTTTCACCTCCTCGCAGATTAGGGAGAGGACCTCTAACTTTTTATTTATGGACTCCAGCATACTGACCGAGACCTCCGTAGTCACCGAGACCTCCGTAGTGACCGAGACCTCCGTAGTTACATATCAAATATTTCCAATAAAGGAAATAAGTCAAGGGCTTTTCTAGCTATAACCAATTTCAAAGATTTGCAAAACAGTTGAATTTTTTTTTCCCAGTGGAGTAGACACGGTTTTGTTTTGAAATGTATGCACTTGTCAATGAAAATTTTCCATAAAAGCAATAAAACGTTCAAAACAAATTCTAATTTCTTATCTTCCTAAAACACACCAAACAAAATAGCCTCTGTCAGGGGGAAATCAATATTTCTGATTGAAACCAACTCCTTCACTCTTTCACTGCCACTGACGTTTAAAGACGTCAAGTAAAATCTTACGGAGCGCTGCCAATGACGTCTAAAGACGTCATCCAATTTTTTATTTTTTTTTTTAAACGGGTGCCGGCAAGCCTTCCAGAGATGTGGTGAAAATTTCAATCAGGTTTTTTGAGCCTAATGACTATTTTTGGCCCCTAGAGGGCAGCGATGACTCTCTTTTGACAAGATCGGGTGGGCGTCAGTAGAGGCGGAGCTAGAGCGTCGAGCAGGAGATGAGAATGTTAGACAAAGGAAAAATGGCGACCGGTTGCGGCAGCTCACGCCCGAGCCGTTTTTTTCAAATTCGAAAAGCATCGACCAACGATAAAGAGCACATTGATGACGACGATGATCATCATCGATGATGATGATGACTCCGTGGTTGGAAAGCATTGACGCGGCAGTAGGAGACGTGGGGGGGAGAGCTAGATGGCCGAGGAGGAGCACACGGAGAATGGCGCCCCGTTTGCTAGCAGCTCTACACTTACAAGACGAAAGGCATCGACCAACGCTAAAAGAGCACATTGATGACGACGATGATCATCATCGATGATGATGATGGTGACTCCGAGCTTGACGGCGAAGTTGGAAGCGTTCACGCGGCGGCTATGACGACGTCATAAACGCGGAGCACAACCGAGCACGTTCAGGGGGACGTTCAATCGGACGACGGAGAGTGCCCCGAGTCCAATGCATATTCATCGGAGGAGTGTGTACAGTCTGCTACTTGCTATTTATACCCCGGAAAAAAAGGCCGTCAAGAAAGTGTAACGTTTGCACGAGAAACGGACAAATGCGAAAGTGAAAGTAAACTGTTGTACGAGTCCTGGCGTCTCCTTGCACGCAGGGGAGCGTTACAAAAAGAAAAACTGTATTTGAAGCATCCACATAATTGTAAATAGTACCACAGTTGCACACATTTGTAAATAGTTTGCCAAATTGTTTTGTCAAATTGTTACACTGTTGAATGGAAATAAACGTATTTTGCAAACTAAAAACACTTTTTCATTGTTGGTGAAAGCGTTTTACAGAAGTAAAGCACTGTTTAGGTGTTTGTGGCATCATTCATGGACAAAAAGAAGTGTACAATTCATTAGAGTGCATGAAAAAACATTGTTTCACAAAAAGCTGTTTTTCTCCGTTTTTTGTTTCAAAACAGAATTTCGGTGAAAGTAACCATTTTCTATTGTTGATTACTGAAGAACGGAATAAGGTAGAAACAAACTTTTTTTTTCTGATGAAAGATGAGAGTCCAATCTTTCATTTGGTAGTATGTGTGTTTCCAAACACAACATTTTCTGTGGACCTTGAAAGATCAGTCAAAATGCTTAAATCGGCTGGCACTGGCGACATCCCGTTTCTGAAAACATCTGGCAGTGAAAGAGTTAATTTAGTCCAGAAGGAATGTACTGTATTGCAATGAAAGAAAACATGGTTCTATTTCGTCCCTCCCGACCAGGTGGCGGTGCTGAAACAGCATGAAAATCCCCCACACGCATGCGTCACTCATGAAAGAATTCATAATTCATTTCCAGGCTGACGTGATCCTCATGTATAAAAACAGATCGTAACCCATACCTGCCAACTACTACGGTTTTGCCGTAATGAGTACGGTTTTCTTGAACCCATTACGGTGTTACGGTTGCATTACAAAAACTACGGTTTTCCCCTTGAAAAAAAAAAAATTAAAATCGTAAATAAAGAATGAAAAACATTCCACCACGAGATCGCGAAGTACAGACGCTCCCCAACATACGAACGAGTTCCGTTCCGAGCGGTCGTTCGTAAGTTGCTTCAGCGCTATATTTTGTATTATAATTTATGTTTAAAGCCTATATAAGTATATTGAAGGTTTATATAAGTATGTTTAAGGCTTGTATACAAATAAACGGCATTGGTTTGTACTGAAAAAAACTTTTAATAAAATAGAGAGAATACGTACAGTACAGTGCAATGTTAGAGAGAGAACGAGAGACACTTAATGGAAGAACACATCGGAAGAAGTTGAGGGTCGAGGAGAAGAAGATGCGGGTTGGCGAGTATCTCCCTTGGAGGATTTATTCGAAACTGGCCGAAAGAAGCGATCCAACGACGACTGCACAGCTTCCTTTTTTTTCTTCATAAATGACGCGGTAGCACTGTGTGGCATCATTTATTTGATTTGCAACCTTTGGGCAAGGTTCGATGTTTGGGTCTTGCTGCTCGAAGAGTGCGAGGGCTTTATCTATCAGCGAAAACCCCTCCGCCAACAGTTTCGCCTCGAATTTCTTCACGGGGGGAAGTGTTTCTTCCTCCTCCTCCTCGACACGTTGCAGAGCCTCCAATGAGCTCTCACAGCGCCAAGCGGCGGTATTAGCGGCGGAAAGAAGCACTACGCGCAATACAAAATCTTAACTTACAGCATCTCTTTACGGACATTTTTCGACATGTACTGTACGCGCAGACATGTTCGTATGTACCGTTGTTCGTAACTCGAAAGTTCGTAAGTAGGGGAGCGTCTGTACCATTTCAAACAAAGGCTATCGGTACTGCCAGTCGTCTGCGCATGCGCGAGGTTTATTTTTAGCTCAATTGGCTCAATTAGAGCACTGCAATTGTTTAATCGGCAGCAAGAAGGAACCGAGATATAGGTGCTTTGAATAGATTATGGAATCTACCGGAGAAAAAGTGCAGAAAATTGTGCAACCGAAACGGAAATTACAGTGCTTTCGTGAAGAATATTCCAAAGCTTTCCCTGGAGTAATCATCAGATCGAGAAAAGGTGAAAATTATGCGAACTGCACACTGTGTAGACAAGACTTTTCTGTGGGTCATGGAGGAATTAGCGACGTTAATGACCACGTGGGAACGAAAAAACACAAATCAAATGCCAATGACAGTAATTCCAGCGGCAAAATCTCCACTTTTTTTGTCGCCCCAACCGATTCTTTGGACGTCATAAATGCCGAAGTGTTATTTACTGAAGCGATCATTGAACATGGTGTTCCAATCGCTATGGCCGACCACATGGGACCGCTTTTCAGGAGAATGTTTCCCGATTCTAAGATCGCTAAAAAATATGGTTGTGGGAGAACGAAAACTTCGAACATCATTCAGTGCCTTGGTGAAGAATCATCACAAAGCATCGTCGATGTCATCAAATCTTCGCCTTTTAGCATGTCTACTGATGGAAGTACAGACTACGACGATGTAAAACTTTATCCAATTTGTGTACGATACTTCGATAACCAAACAGGAAAAGTTCTGTCAGTGCTTCTTTCGTTGAGAGAATGCAACACGGCATCGACGGGCGAGAACATTTTTAAGATTATTGAAAAAGAAATGAACTCGAACAACATTCCCTGGGATAATTTAGTGTGTTTTGCTGCCGACAACGCCGCTGTTATGCTTGGATCCAAGAAAGGAGTCGCGTCCTTCATCACAGAAAAATCTCCGTCAGCATACATCGCAGGTAATTGACTATGCAATTTATTCAAAATTATTATTATTTCTTATCTATGTGCCTATTACGAAAACGCTGCAAGCTGATTAATTTATGGTATCAAATATATCACTTGAAAATACAATTTTCCATAGTTTCTTTTCAATTTTTGCAATTAATTTGCAGGTTGTTCCTGTCATCTCATCCACTTGGCCGTTCAGAGAGGGGCGAAGCAATTGCCAGTGAAGCTAGATGATCTGCTTGTGGACGTGTTCTACTACTTGGAGAAGAGCAGCAAACGCAAGCAGGCACTCCGACAGTTCCAAGAAGAGGAAGGTCTACCCAAGGCCAAGATCCTGAAGCATGTGTCAACAAGATGGCTGTCCCTGGAGCATTGCTTGGACCGACTCCTTCAGCAGTGGACGGCTCTCATCAAGTTCTTTGAGGCGGAGGTGGGTCATGAGAAGAAGTCCAGCATGCCATCCAGCAGAGGAAGAAAGAGGCCCTACACTCCTGATGTGAAGAAGTCGGAGGAGAAGAAAAGGAAGCTTGACACGGCCGCTCCTCAGGCAACAGATGAGAAAGCAGACTCCTCCAAGACCTTCGACTTGGCCAGGTACATGTTCAAGGAGAAGGAAATGGCGGACAAGTCTAAGAAGGTGAAGGAGAAGAAGAAAGAAGATGACACCAAAACCAGCAGCAGCAAAGCCAGCCTTATCCTCACCAAGATGAGTGACAAGAACACTTTGTTGTATGCCCATTTCTTGATGGCAGTCTTGCCAATCTTCAACGAGACCAACACCTTCCTCCAAAAAGATGAACCCTGCGTGCATCTCTTGCACCATGTGCTCTCGACTCAGTTCAGGAAGCTCATCATGCGCTTAATGAAGCCAAAGGTCATCATCGCTGCCAGTGACATCACAAAGGTGAACTTTAAGGACCGGGCCAACCAGAAGGACGACGAGGATCTCTTCATCGGAACCAACTGCAGGGACTATGTGGCTGAACATGCAAAGGAATGTGACCTCACCACTTTCTTTTCCAGTGTCAGGGCATTCTACAGCAGCACATGCAGCTACATGATCAGGGCATTTCCCTTTGGGGATGAAGTTCTGGTGAATGCCCGGATTCTGGATATCAGCTACAGGCAGGACTGCAAGTTCCGCCAGGTGAGATTCTTTGCTGAGAGGTACCCTCACCTCCTGACCAAGGATGACAAGAGGAGTCTGGAAGAGGAGTTCCTCGTATACCAGTGCGATCCACTCACCCCTGCCGTCACAGAAGCTGAGCGAGTGGACACAGCGTGGAACGAGCTCTCTAAACTCAAGGACCCAGCCACTGGCAAGGCCAAGTTTGGAGCCCTCTTCAAAGTGGCCAAGTCTGTGTTGGTGATTTATCACAGCAACGCAGACTGTGAACGGATCTTCAGTCATGTCAACAAGAACAAGACGGAGTTCCGGGAAAGTCTATCGACCAAAGTGCTTGGCAGCCTGATGACGAGGAAAATGATGATGACATCATCTGGATACAAGTGCCACAGTGTGACCCATTCGAAAGACCAGTTGAAAAAATCAAAAGGATGCACAATGGAGAACAAATAATGCTTAGGCTGTAGCTTGTATAACATGGAGAACATTTGGATATCATTCATTTATGAGGGTTTTCTATGACTTTGTTATATTAAATAAATTGTTGAGCTTTAAAGAACTTTCTTTTGATTATTTCCATCAGTACAGTTAAGGTAAATTGACAGTAAACATGAGGTTGTGATTGTGAAAAAAATGTAAAATTTGTTACTTCTTAGCTGCATTTTAAGCCCTGAAAATGCTAAAAATCCTTTGGCTTCAGGGGGGCTTCCCACCGGACGTCGACATGCGGCCCCTGGACCCTAGCTACTAGGCTTTTTCACTTTCAAAAGTTGGCAGGTATGGTAACCGGAACCCAGCCTCTTTGACCTTTTCAGGCGGTCACTCACGGCGTTTACCGCCGTTCTTCGTCGTCATCGCTGGTAGCCTGTAATCTTGTGGATCGGGGCAGCGGGGTTCCCCGCGCTTCTTGGCAGCGACGGCTCTGTGTATTTTTGGACTTTTGAAATATATGTACGGATGTTGGAACTCTTCTTCCATCTTTCCATAATCTTCAAGTTCGTGAGTACGAATGGTGTATGTCAGCAACTGTTGCCTTCTTGCCTATGGTTGCTTTGACTTGTTTTGAATTCAACTAGCTAGTGGTGGTACGGTTATCTCGTATCCTTTCCTAGCTTGTATTGCCTTGCAACTTATGCGGCTCCGTCCATGGTCACTAAGTCGTACAACACGGCCGCGGTAGTAGTATGCCTGACCAATGCCCAGGCGTATCTCCTACTTGCTCTCTCTGCAGCTCTGAGAGACAATGAAGTAGATGAGGCTACATCGTTCTGTAACATGGCGCTGAGGGACTTATCCCTCCTTTCGAGGGAGCATGGCCGTAGTATGTCTTTCCTCATCCAGGCACGCCGTCAGGTCTGATTGGCTCAATCTCCCTTGCGAGAGCCCTCCCGGAAGGAACTGTCACCTCCCTGTGGTTCCGGGTCAAGTTTTTGGTTCGGCAGCGACAGGAGTACTGGAATGCACAGTGCGTTCTAATGACGCAAGGCGTAAATTTGCTTGCCTTGCCAGGCCCTATGCTCCGTCAAACTCTGGGGGAGCTGCTCTCCCGGCCGCCCCTCTGTCACGAACTGTGCAGTCCTTTCAGCCTACGGGGGGGGGGATACGGACCTCACATGTCACGGACGCCCGTGAGGTTCGTCCCTCTGGCTGAGGGCCCCATGGTCAGCCCCTCCCGGACCCTGAAGAGGAATACCGAATTTTGTCCTCTTTGCGTGTTCCAAAAATGAAGATAGATTTAATGCAAGAAAAATACACCTTTGCAAAAATGATTTAATAAAAAACAGAGAATCTCTGGACAAATAACTGCCTCTAATTCATCACTTACACATCGTGGGATTCAGAGCGTCAAATGTGTCTCTTCCGCGTGCACAACGGTTTCTTATAGTTAAAAAGAACTCCTCTCTTTCATTTATAGACTAAACATACTCTCTGGTACTTTTCCATGAGCAGATGGCGTAAACAAGGTCAGGTGGATGTTTTTGAGACAGAATGTGTTATATAGTTGAAGGATTTTCACAAACAAGTCAAGGGGGTGTTTTTCCCGAAGCAGACTCTGCTCTCAAGGACTAAAATCTTTAGTTCCGACTAGCGGAAGCAATATCAGGTCAAATCATTTAGTCCTTCAGAATAAAAGCGTACCGTAGCCCCAACATTTTAAGTCATTATTTAAAGTTATATAAATGGTTATAACTTCACAAAAATACCTAAAGCTAGTATTCTAGCATTATTCATCATCATCTTATCCAAAAATACACGATTATGTGTCGTTTTTATTCCACTCGTAAACGCGTTCTTATATCTCGTATTTTACTTCGAACGCCCGGCGGCGCAAACCTCAACGTCCCCCATTAATTAAATTAACTTACCGTAGCTTATAACGGCGCCATAAGATTTATTCCACCGCAATCGTATATCCATTTTATTAGTTTTTCAAACCCCGGATATGTCTAGTGGGCATTTCCCCGATCGCAGATGCGCATGCGCTCGCAACTCCCTGTCGCCTCATGACGCGGCATTCGGCTCCAACCATTTTTGTAGTTCTCAAATAGTGTCCATACTTTCTATTAATTATTGCCCGTATTTTATAGCTTATTATATTATATTATATTGTCTTATATTGTAGCTAAGTCGTATTAATATTTAAAAATGAAGTGAGTCGTACTCATAACAGAATTAGTCAACTGTTCTCGTCGCGGTCACTTTAAGATTTTACCGTGCTTCACCGACAAGACTGCATACAAACAAACACATACTACGAACAGACAAGATATGTCGCTTTGTACAACATACCAAAACATATAAAATCCGGATAACTGTTTTTTCACATCTGAACAGTCTTGTCTAAGAATTTTAATAACGAATATTCATAGACCTATCGTATGATCTAAAAACGGCGTATCAAATGTGCTTTATGTCAAACTGACTTCCCCAAGTTGAGCAAATATATCTTGTCTAAGAATATTAATAACTAATTATTCAAAAGACCTATCGATTGATCTTAAAGCGGCGTATTATGTCCGTTTTATGTCAATCTGACTTCCATAAGTTGAGCAAATATCTTGTCACGATTACATAACAGCAGCCGTACTCTCTGCTGTGTCTATCCGCTGACTTTATTTTATTCAAGGATCATTTCTAATTACCCAAGAATCTTATCGCTTGTAAAAACAAAATGCTTTTCTTGTTAAGACAAAATGCTTTTCAAGCTGACTTCCCCTCAACTTCAACACATATATATGGACTTCAAACCAATTATCCAAATATCCAACGCTTGTAAAAACAAAAATGCTTTCCAAGCTGACTTCCTCTCAACTTCCACAACTTAACCACATATACATAGACTTCAAATCAATTATCTACGTATCTATCGTCTGTAAAAACAAAATTATAAAAACAAAATGCTTCCCAGACTGACTTCCGAGGGTTCGCGTACAATACAACGTAAACACATATACATAGACTTCAAATCAATTATCTACGTATCTATCGTCTGTAAAAACAAAATGCTTCCCAGACTGACTTCCAAGCGATCGCGTACAATCTAACGAGACAGCATTTCCGTATACAATGCTACGTCACCACGTGTACAGTTCAAACACCGTGGTAAAATCCGAAATCTGGGACTTCGCGTCCAAACACACGATTTCAAAATTTATCACTATTTTTCTTACACAAATTCCATCCTCAATATAATTTTGCAAGACAAATTTATCAGCCGCTGAGAAGGAACTTTTTTAGACTAAATAGTATGTCCCAGCTTAAGGTCAGCCTATACGAAGTCAACACCATCTGCTCTGCACAGGACACAAAACATTTCGACAAGGTTAATATACAGAATTAAAATGTTCATAATGTGTAACAATAGTTGATATATGAAATTAGGTATTAAAAATGTTATAATATCTTTCAACCCTTAAATCCGAGAGGGCCAAGGATTGAGCCCGAGGGGCCGGCAGTCGGTTACTTTTCCTGTCGCCAGCTCACCTACTGGGCTGCCCTCGCTTCAGACCCATGGGTGCTTTGAACTTTGTCTCATGGGTACAGGATTCTGTTCCGAAGCCGACCTCCTCTCTTCAACCGGGTCAGAGAGACTGTCATCAGTTTACCCCGGAAAAGGCACTAGCTCTAGATCAAGAGCTAGCAACCGTCCTCGCCAAGTCTAACCTCAGTTTTAAAAACTCCTTTATCGGGTAAATTTCGTTCAAGATTTTGAATTGAACCTCTTGCTTTGGGAGGCACTGGGAATGAAATATAATTGTTTCTTATGTTTTTAATCTTATCCATCTCAAATAGTTTCAAAATATATGACCTTTTAATTGGATTATGGTAGTACTCATCTAACAACACATTCCTGATAACCTAGTTGTTGATCAGCTCGTGGTCCTTCGGCGGCCCATACAGATGACGTTGTGCGACAGGATTTGCTGGAAGTTTTCCCATGAAGTGAAGAAAATGTGTCCTTTTTTTCTATCAATTAACTGATTTGTGTGTGAAAAAAATCACCAGCTCAAAGATTGGGTCTTGGTCACAGTTGGGTGTTGCAACAGCACAATGACTGAAACACACATCAAAATTGGTAATGGAATGGCTAAATCGGGCTCAAATAAAGGTTTTAGACTGGCCTAATTTGGCCTTCCCGAAGTCAGACTACACCAATTCTGTCAAGAGGAGTAGTCAAACATTCAACCAGAAGCTTACCAGAATCTTGTGGATGGCTACCAAAAGCGCCTAATTGAAGTGAAAGTCAAGAGAAATGTAACCAAATATTAGCATTGCTGTATGTATATTTTTGGCGCAACAGATTTGCTCACTTTTTCTGTAAACCCCGAATAGTCATAAAAGAACAAAAATTAATTAATCTTTTTTTGTAACAGTAAAGTATCCGTTCCAATTAGTCTATCACAGAAAAATCGTTGTAGAAAAATCTGTAAGCTCAAGAGAGCCATGACGACGTGTTCTTTGCAAGTAGGGATAGACCGATGGGTTTTTTTCAGGGCCAATACCGATGCAGATTGTTAGTAGTGAGGGAGGACCATAACTGATATTTATTTTCAGTAAAAAGAAGAAAAAAAATGTGTGTCTGTGTGTGAGGGGGGGTGTGTTGGGTAATATTGGCATCTAAAATTTTTTTTAAAAATATAAATACCAATCTTAACTCTTTTGTAATGTCTTAAAGCATGTTTATTGAACAATTTTTCAAACTTCAAAATGTAGAAGTTAATTATTTTTTTTAACTCTTTGACTGCCAAAAACGTTAAATAACGTTTAATAAAATCCTATGGAGGAGCGCCAAAGACGTTAAAAGACGTTCACCAAGTTTTTTTTTTTTTTTTTTTTTTTGGAAACGGGTGGATGAAAGCCTTGGCCAGCTGTGCTGAAAGTATCAAGCAGATCTAGTTAGTATAATGCCTATTTTTGGCCCCTAGATGGCAGCGATGACTCTCTTTGGACAAGATTGGGTAGGCGCCAGTAGAAGACGTGAGGCGGAGCTAGAGTGTTGAGGGGACAATGGCTGAGGAAGCCATAATGGCGACCGTTTTTTTTTCATTTTTTTCAAAGACGAAAAGCATCGACCAATGCTAAAGAGCACATTGATGACGACGATGATGATGATGGTGACCACGAGGTTGACGCCGAAGTTGGAAGCGTTGACGCGGCGGCTATGATCACGTCATAAAGCCTCACCGGCTAGCGATGCTAACGCCGGAAAACGCGGAGCACAACCGAGCACTTCTGCTCAGGCGGACATTTAATCGGCCGACGAAGAGTGCCCCGAGTCCAATGCATATTCATCGGAGGAGTGGGTACAGTCTGATCACGGAGAAGACACTGGTTATGGACTACGATGCCACCATGAATGGAGCGGATAAGATGGATCAGAACATCTCTTACCACCCGGTATAGGAACTGAAGGACATGAGGAAGCCAGACATAACACCACCGTATCATGATCCTGAGAGTAGACTTGATGGCAACATGGCCAAACACACACTGCAGTATATACTTGCTATTCCTTGGGGAAAAAAGCCAGCAAAAAAGTGTAGCGTCTGCAATCGCAGTGAAACTAATCTGTTGTGCAAATCCTGCTGCGTCCCCTTGCACGCAGGGGAGTGTTACAAAAAGAAAAACTGTATTGGAAACATCCACACAATTGTAAATAGTACCACAGTTGCACACATTTGTAAATAGTTTGCCAAATTGTTTTGTCAAATTGTTACACTGTTGAATGTAAATAAATGCATTTTGCTATCAAAAAACACTTTTTCATTGTTGGTGGTAGTGTTTTACAGAAGTAAAGCACTGTTTAGGTGTTTGTGGCATCATTCATGGAAAAAAAAGGTGTCAAATTCATTAGAGTGCATGAAATAATATCGTTTCACAAAAAGCTTGATTTCTCTTTATTTTGTTTCAAAACAGAGCATTTGGGGGAAACTAACCATTTTCTATTGTTGATTACTGAAAAACAGAATAAGGTAGAAACAAACTTTTTTTTCTGATGAAAGATGAGAGTCCAATCTTTCATTTGGTAGTATGTGTGTTTCCATAGTCCAAACAAAATATTCTGTGGACCTTGAAAGATCAGTCAAAATGCTTAAATCGGCTGGCACCCACGGCATCCCTTTTCTGAAAACGTCTGGCAGTCAAAGAGTTAATCTTAGAGAATAGACAGACATCCTTTTAAAGTTCTAACAAAATGTTCAGGGAACAGTGAATGAGAAAACAGTTAGTGAGACGTAGAAAACAGGTGAAACCGTTTCTAAATCCGCGACAAATGCAATGATAACCTTCTGTGCGGCCTACGGTTGCTCTGATCAGGCAAACAGAGATAGGAAATTGTTCTTTCGGCTACAGGCAGTGATTTTAAACCAGGGTGAAAAGTTTACAAACATTTTTTAAATGTTATTTTCAGCAATCATACACATCAGCAAAACATGTACCCAATGTTGGAATATTCAACATTTATTTATAATTACAAATGTTTCACATTGATTTTATATCGTACATTTTTCGTAGGTCTTGCAAACATTTTCACATGATAATCAAAACACTTGATCAAAGTTTACTTGCCAACTTTGGGTTGTGAAAAAAAAAAAATCTTTTTACTCGACTAGTTTGTTTGCAATTAGGAAGCTAAGAAAGCTTGAAAGGCTTCGCCGTACAGCAAGACAAAGTTTATCCAGACACAAACGATTTAATGAATGACGTTTTACACCAATAACCTGTATTAACCAAAAGATAAATAGAACATACATTTGCTGCCACAAGACAAACATTGCCGTGTTGAACGCAGCCGATATCCTCCACCCATCCAGACACAAAGTAATTGTACAACTCCAGGCTCTTAATAGCATCAAAGTCCTCCCAAGTGGAGGCGCTCTTATTTACAATTAAATAATTTTAAATGTTGTGGTAGCTCACTTAGGGGAACGTAGTGGTTTCCTTTGACCAAGCCGATGGTGAAAGTCCATACATAGGGATCTTGCCCTCCAGCCAACTCCGTCTTTTGGAGATAGCGGCTTAGAATGGCTGGTTGCAATGAGTCGCATTAAGCATCTTTTGATTTTATTTTATAGTTTTTTTACATAAACAACCGCGGTGGGGGAGGGAGGGCCGGCGGGGCGCCGGGCTCCATCGTAGGACAGCCAGGTGATAGCTCCTGTCCCCCCATTTTCATGCGTGGGTGCGTCTCGGCCTCGCTTCCGATCGGGCGCGCCGGGGCGTGCGAGCGCCGGCCGTCATAGGCCGACGTTCGCGTGTCGCCGGGGCGCTGGAAGGCAAACCGCGATCCGGAGGAGCCATTTTTTTTATATATCACAACTGTATAAATAGAAGACTGATTGCTGAGAGTACTACACAGATCATCAAACCCAATGTTAGCTACAGACAGCGACCCTCACTCCCAATTTAAAACTATCTTCTGCAACCAAAGGCTTTTATCTGCTGTGATTGGAACTCAACCAAGCTATGCTAATGGCCACAGTGAACGCCGCCCAGTAGTTTGGATGGGCACAGAGAAGAGAGAGAACAAAAAGCAATAACTAATGACAACAATAGGAAAAACAACACTATCAATGACCTTTGATGCTCTGGAATGTTATCCAGGTGGCACTATGACATCGCGGCTGATGGATCGCTTGAAGCGCTCGCTCTTCAAAGATGGTCAGGGGCAAGGGCCTGAGCAGCTGGGGCGGACAGAGGATGGCTGCGAGGCGGAACTAGAAGAGGAAGATGAGAGTGGGACAGAACGACTGGGTGGCACATTGTCCTTCGATGACAGCGGAGCGCCGCAGGACAGAGTGGAAGAGGAGGTGTCGGGCTTCGACAGTGACTCAGACTTCTTGGGCGAGTCACTGGAGGATGTGCTTAGTAACACAGGTGAGGCAGTGTGACAAGAAACCACAGCCAAGGTAAAAGTGTTTATTTGATTTTCTTCCCACCTGTTTCTTTTCTCCACAGATGCCAGTCCTGTTGGAGCCGTTCCTTTTAACTTGCTCGGGACTAGGGCAGGAATTTCCCAGGCAGATATATTGTCATTTGAAGTCACTGATGCTACTGTGGTCCAGGATACGTCCTCTAAGTATGTGGTAAGTTGCGAGTTAAAAGGTCAAGTAAGCTCATGGACTTGACACTGATGATAATTTAAACCCTTCTGCCAGGTGTACACCGTTCACGTTGTCCAGGCGGGTACCAGTGACAAGACACCGGCCCTCATCACCCGCCGTTACTCTGACTTCCAGCGGCTGCACGCCACTCTGCGTCATCAGCATGGAGACCAGATGAGACGTGTGTGTTTCCCACGTGAGCACAATGTCCACCAGGGTTGTCTTGTGTTTGGCTGGCCTGTGTGATCACATACTGTTTCCCTTTGCAGGGAAGAAGCTGCACAGGAACTTCACAGCCGAGACCATCGCCAAGCGAAGCAGGGCCTTTGAGCAGTACCTGACACATTTGTGCTCTCTCCCAGGCTTGCGGGCGGCGCCATGTGTGCGCTGCTTCTTTTACCTGCCAGACCTCCAGACTGGACAGCTGCTTATTAGGTTAGTGCTCACTTTCTCCTCCTTAAAGGAATACAAGATTTGAAAAACGAACCATCTATTCTGTGAAATGGTTAATATTCAACTCTTCCCTGAAAAGATTGTCAATTTATGTTGAGCGATTATGATTTTATAGTACTTTTTATGAATATTTTTGCATTAAGTACAGTATTGGCCATTTTGAACAGTCGTGTAATCATCGTGACGTATCGCGTGTGTAAAACATATATGACATGACTGCTAATGACAACAAAGACACTCACCAAGGAATTATTGCGTCCCACAACGGACATAAAAGGTGGAATTACGCCCTATAGCAAAGAAGCACTTCTTCAAAAGCAGTACAGCCACGGAGGACTTGCCAAAGATTTGTGTATAGCCAAAAGCTGGATGAAACTGACCGATAAAGAGGACTCATTCAGCCGGCCGAGTCGAAGTTGGGGATCGTCTGCAAATTGCATGTTACAGAGGCTCAATTACCAGTCAAGTTACCATTGACATTGGTCATTCTGGAAATGTAAGTTGTGGACGGTCCCTAACTTGGTAAACATCCGGGTGACTTTTACTCTGACAGGCCAACTACATGTTGTGTGCTCAGCCCGCATTAGCCCACATTAGGAGAGGCCTCCCACCCGCTGCCCCACCCCACCCGCTACCCCAGCCCACCCAATGAATGACATGAAACCTGATTTTACTCTGATCAGAATTGGCGCAGTAATTGGGATAGAAAATGGTCTTTTTCATGCCCATTACGTCAACAAACACAGATTGATATGAATAAAGGTAGCTGTCGTTTACGCACTGGGTACGTCATCACAATCACGCAACCAGGATAATGGCATTCGCCACGGTATGTTCTTATTTTGATACTTAATCGGTTTTAAAAAAAAAATCAGGGAATAAAATGCCAGAGATTAATGATAAAATATGCACTTTTGTTCTTTATACACATCCATCCATCCATCCATCCATTTTCCTAACCGCTTATTCCTCACTAGGGTCGCGGGGTGCTGGAGCCTATCCCAGCTGGCTTTGGGCAGTAGGCGGGGTACATCCTGAACTGGTTGATGCCTAATCCAATACTGGAAAACAAATTATAAGTCTTGTATTGCTTTAACACAGAAAAGTAGAGATAGACCAGGCAGATTATCGGCGCAGATATTGGGCATTTTGATGAATATCGGTATCTGCCTTTTTTCAAAACCATTTTAATCTCAGGAAACTATTTAAATTTTCAGTTAACTTTATCAGAGATTCTGCTGACCCTGGGAACCTTCTGAACCTTTAGTTTTTGTTCAACATTAAAACAATGAAATGTGGAAGTTGTAGAGTTATTTTGGAAAAAACAGCTATGGTATTTACTTAAGATGTGGTATCATCTTGACTATGATGGCTGACTACCAATACCAGGTATCTGTAACACTGCCAATACCAGTCTTATTTTAAAGTATCGGTACTCACAGTGGCGACCAATGCCATGCGGCCGTTTTACGATGAGGGACAAGAAATTAGAAATTATATGAATACAAAGTTGCCATTAATTTCCTGCAAATTTATGGAAAATTATATATTGGGATATATAGGTCTTTCTTTAAAATCATGTATTTATGGGTGGGGAATTTTATTAACGAGTGACATCGGTATTTGGTATCAGTAGCAGTGACTACAAGAATTGCGTATCGGTCGGGAAAAAGGTTGTATCGAACATCCCTAATCCTGACCAAGGGCATGTACATGTACATGTATGTATTCTGTAAATTCAATTGACTCGCTTTCATTTTTTACAGGCAACATATAATAATAATTAGATGTTTCAATAATAAGAATCAGGGGCGTGCAGTAACCTTTAGAGGAGCAGGTGCTCAAAGTAACAACAAAAAGGAGCACATGATAACGTGCCTGCACTATTCCACTAATATTCAGTGCATCACTAATTAAAATTTCAATTTTTGGCCAAAATAAAATTAAAGCCGAAAGAATATGGCCAAAATAGGATGTTGTGGTGACGCAAGCAAAAAAACGCTACAAGCAAGCGTCTGAATTAAAATTAATGAAATAAAAAATGTCTTACATTACATTTAGCTTGATTCAGGTAGGAGCAAATGCCTTTAATTATTTTTCTGCAGGTGTAGATGTTAATATTTCATTATTGGGACTGTACCCAATTATTACTGTAACTACCACATCTCAGCAAGCAACATTGTTGGTTTTTGATAAAACTCTGTGATTGTTTTTTTTTTTGGTTCTTCATTGTCCCCCTAATTTATGAACACACTTCTATCTGTTTCTTATTAGAACCTTACTCTGACTGCAAACCCCCCAAAACTATCTCTTAGTTAAAATAAAAACAAAGATTATGTCGCAATTTCCACTTATATTTTGAAATATATTTCAATTCAGCTATTATTGAGTACATGCTACAAGTTTGAGTCTTCAGGAAGATTTTATTAAAATGCTGAGCGCGAGTTACAAATTCCGACATATTCTGTGTACCCTAAACGCATCAGTAGTTGGAGCAGAAGCTCCTTGACCCGTCCCAATGGAAGATTATCGGGGATTTTTGCCACGGCGAAAGTGGATGGGAAGGATCGTGGTCTTTATGCAACTGAGGGGGACATCTTCCCCGCATCCTCAGAACCAACTGCGCCCAAATTTCACACTTCATTGTAGTTGCGAGGCTGAATACAACTTGTCACTACATTTCAATTGAAGCTAGGCTAGCACGCAGCATGCTCTGTGATCATGTCGACAAGATCTATCAAATAAAGGCATTTGTTTTGCTTGAGTTGTATGCATTCTATGACCTTGGCTTTTGTTTATTGTGAGTGAGACTACGTAAATACAAAAGGAGAGACCAACTTAACGACCGCAGGTGTAGTGGCGAGCGACCTGACAAAACGGGGTGCGTCTCGTAGTATGACGTCATCCAAGGATAACATATTTTTTTAACGTAAATTATGTTGCTGAGTTTTAGTTTTGAAAGGCAACAAAACTACTTTCACAAACTATTAAAAAAATAAAATAGATAAATAAATAAATGGCATCAGTGCCAAAAGGGCATGTGCCCCGGCACCCATAACATAGACTCGTCACTATCACCTCCTTCTATCCCTCTTTTTAATCTACAGCTATACAACTCTTGAGACCCGCTTCTGCTGTCATTGTTGCTATCTACCAGCTACTAAACTCAACTCGACTTCATTTATATTTGTTTTCACAACAGCTGCAACTGTGCTTTACAGAACACGTGACACAAAATATTAACAATAATAACAAACCAATCAAATCTTTTTCACCATTCCTACACACAGTACGCTATTTTACATTATTTGAAGCAGTTATAGATGAAAGTGGAGTGATTCAAAGTTTTTTTCACCATTGGATCAGATTATGATCATAACATGCATGACGTCACTCACGTCTGCTACAAGCCAAGTTTTTAAGCACACAACAAAGATTTATTTTTTTTATAGTGACTTTGATGCCTCGACACATAACTCTTTACTATTTCCAAAACCTATACTACTTGGTGATTTTAATATTCACATGGATATCTACAATAATTCAATTTCCAGCAAATTCTCATTCTGTCTCATTTAACTTCGGCCTAAAACATATAATGAACTTGTCCACTCACTGCAAGGCACATATCATGGATCTGGTCTGTTGTTCTTGAATCACTACATCCAACTTCACTTTTGACTCACTCGCCTTTATAGTACCCGTTATTAACTTTTTCTACCAACCAAGGTGCATCGCGGAGTTCAAATTTTTTTATGATGTATGAAAAACTCGGATTTCATTTTGCAATGATAACTTCATCCAAACTCTTTCTTTAGACACTTATCAGTCTTTCACATACACTTTGAGGGATTTTTGCCCACTCTTCCTTGCCGGACTCAGTCAATTGAGAGAGGTTGGTATAAACTGCCCGCTTCAGGTCTTTCCACAGCATTCCGAAATAATTTAAGTCAGGACTTTGACTGGGCCAACCAGAACATGAATCTTCTTGTTCTTCAGCCTTTCCTTAGCTGTATTTCTGGAATGCTTTGGATCAGTGGCGAGCGGTCAATATAAGCTATAAATGCGGTGCATGCCCAAGCCCTTCAATAAATAAATATTTATCTGTCAGTTTTTTAAAATTATATTATCATACAATACCTTAGTTCTACTGTTTTGGTCTTAGACTCCTGTGTAATTTGTTCTGTTTCCGTCGCGGAAAAGAACCAATGTTGGAACTTTTCTATGTACCCTGGGAGTTTGCCCAAAGTTTGCGTTCACACACAAAACTGGTTCTAGGTCTGGATGGGCCGGAACGGTACTACATAAGGTCCTAAGCATAAAGGAGGGTATTTTAACTTTACTTGGCGTCTACCCTGAATTGCACAGGGGGGCGTGCTATGCAGACAAATGATCATTGTTTGGGGGGGTGTTGCACAGCCGCCATTAGCCTAACTGTGAGCATATACAGTAGTTGTTGTTGTTGTTTACTAGATGTCCTCATTAGTCACAATATTTTAAAATGGAGGAAAAGCGAATAGATAGGTGGACAAAGGTACAGGCTTTTCTAAGCATTTGGGAAGACATGCAGCACGACTTTGAATCGGCGTCACTGAAGCCACCTCGTTTTTACTGCCAAGCTACTAAAATGCTCACACCACCCCCAAAATGTTCCAAAGTTACACCAAGACTATAAACACTCATGGATCGCAACAGCAGCAGCCGGAGGGGAAATGACTGCCGAATGATTGTGATGGCCAATTCGACGCCACAGTTCATGGTCACCGGAGCAATACTGGAATCAGCGCGCCACGAATAGACAAAGGTAAATACGACAATAATTATACAGAAATACTTGTAATATTGTCATTTAGTTTGCTACCTTAATTGTGTGACTGTCTTTTAGTCAGTAGTTATCTTGCTGCAACGGCAAATCGGCAAAAATTTATTTTGCCGTGAACTGTGGGAATGACAAATTCTTGGCCTGCCATAAATACCACGATTGCTTATAGACATTTACAATGTGCACATCCAATTCGCTGCGCCGTCGTGACGGTATTACCAGTTGTTTTGTCCAGTCAAACACACCTCACCGGGAGTTAGCTCAGCGCTAAATTAGTGTTAGCACTGCAAAGTCACGTTAACGTAACGAAATAGAAGCATATTCCACTCACCATAACGCTTGATGGTGAATTGACGGTCACAAACAAGGTTTGCGTCGCGAAAGACCATCTTTTTTCACTCGGCGTGACAAAACAACACTCTGTGATGAGTTGCAGGTTACGGCAAAAAACAAACAAACAACCGCCATTGCCGGTGTTTTTTCTCTGAGAGAGCTCAGTATTGTTAAGTCTGTAATCTTACCGAGTCAACATGTCATCATCATTGCGCTCTCTCTCTCTCTCTCTCTCTCTCTCTCTCTCTCTCTCTCTCTCTCTCTCTCTCTCTCTCTCTCTCTCTCTCTCTCTCTCTCTCTCTCTCTCTCTTTTGTGTGTGTATGTGCATATGTGCGTGCGTGTGAGTTTGTGCTCATTAATTCACCTGAAACCTATTAAAAATCCCATATCTTTCACCTAAACCGAATACTTCAGAATCCCGATAGTCGTGAAGTTGTTGAGGAGTGATCAAAGAAAAGAGAGAAAAGTGAAATCCAGCACTGACCAGAAACCACCTACTACACACAGTTACAAACCAGAATCTTTTACCAACCCCAGAAGCATATAAATTCTAAATAGAGAGACCTCAAGAGACCAAGGGAAAGACTAAAGAAAGGAAGGAAGGATAGATGAAGCAGAGTGAGATCTACAGACAGCCTCCACCAATTCAGCGACCAGACGAAGAAGCAGATTGTGTTTGAATTTCGGTAGATGCTGGTGTGGTGGATCTGGCATGCATGAAAAACCTCCACCAAAAAGGGGAGCCGTCGACCCCGGCCAGGACTGGGCAAGCACGGCAGGCCCACAAGGCACCCCACCATCCCACCGGTCCCCCAAATCCTGGGGACCCCCACGTACCTAGAAATCAGTGCCGGAGAAGGACCAGACAGCGGAGTAGCGGGGGCACCCACGCCCACCCCACCTCCAACCGTGTGGTGGGACGGAAGGGGGGAAGGGAGACAGGAGGCGCCCCTGAACCCCAGGCCCGGCAGGGAAAGGTCCCGGTCGTCACGCTGGCGTGCCTAGTGAAAACTAACCCTGTTACTGAGTTCGCCAGCTCGCCGACTGGCGAACTCTACCCCTACACCGTGGTTGTGACCCCACCCAGTGTATATACAAGTGTGTGCGTGTGGTGCATTAAAATTGGGAGTAGGGGGAACAGATGGAGGACCACAGCACTGCTTAATACTGCGGTCTACCCCAAGTGATGGCTCCCCACCCCGACTCACCCACAACTCCTAGTTGTGGAGTGCATTACAATTAGAGGGGAGTGTGTTATGTGCCCTATGTGTCTACAAAGTGTATTGTGCAAAACTAATGGAGTGAGTTAAGAGGAGCAGGGCCTTTCCCAACCCGGCGGGGGCAGGAGGCGCGACCGCCCCCCCAACCACCAATGGGACCCCGGCAGGCATTTGCAGACAGCACGGCGGGGCCCACCCGAGGTGCCAGGAGGATCAATGGAGCAGGGCAGGCCACGCAATAACCCTATCCGCCCGCCTGGCCAAGCGAGACCCGGGCCAGCGGTGGAGCCAGGTGGACAGGGGCAGGGGGACGAGATGACAAGAAGGGGAAGGGGCAGCGGCAGTGCAGGGCAGCAGTAAAAGGGGGGAGGAGGAGGAAGACTGACAAGAAGGAACCGGGAGGCGGAGGAGGATGAATGGGGGGGGGGGGTGGCAAGGAGGAGGAAGGGGGGGAGAGGAAACCCCGGGGCACCCTGGAGGCCCACCCACCCCCGAATGCGTCGCCAGGCATGGAGCGACGGACCACGCCGGGGCGGCGCCTCCCTGGACACCAGGGAGAGCACCCCAATGCAGCACCCTCAAGAGGCCCAGGAAACGGCCGAGACGCAGCCCCCACCCAGCAGCCAAAGGAGGGGTAGAGTCGCCCACAGGGGGGACAGCACCTAGAAAGTTAACCAACAAGCATGCAGTGATTACGAATATTAACCCTTAGTGCCCATTGGAAGTGAATTGGTGACTGTAAGGTGTCATTTGATGTGGGCTACTCCATTCTGCTTGCAGCAACTGGGTTCCTGACTATAAAAACACAACCATTAGTTACAAAATGCCAAATACAGAAGCAGCAATATAAGTTATAGCGGTGTGGAGGCTCTCGCTTACAGGCAGAATCAAGTTTCAACAGATTTAAATTAAAGGATTCTATGTACGTAGACCATGTGTGTATAAATTTAGATATGTTTTTTATTCGAAGCAGAGATTTTTTTCCATTAAAATGTGATTTATGAGGAGGTTAGACCATTAGTCGATATTCAGAGTTTGTTTATTTTTCCAGTTAACAAGAATTGTTTTTTTTTGGCGATAGTAAGGGCTACGAGTGTAGATTGAAACTGTTTACGTGGTAAGCCAGTTGTTGTTAGGTCACCTAGCAAACACAAGCTTGGAGATAAAAGTATCCTACAGTCCAAGATAGTGGAAAGTTTTTCTAAGACTTTAGTCCAGAAATACATAACCAGAGTGCAAAACCATAAAGCATGAAAGAAGTGTTGGCAATGTTTTGTAAACACTGGAGACAAATGTCGGAGTCTGAAAGTTCCATTTTCTTCACCATGTATTGAGTAATATGTGTTCTATGAATAATTTTATATTGGATAAGTTGTAAATTTGTGTGTTTTGTCATTTTAAATACGTTATCACACACTTGAATACAAAAGTCAGATTCCGGAGCTATAGACAGGTCTGTCTCCCATTTAGAGATAGGTAAACACATTTTATCTGTGTATGAAAGTAACATATTTTTGAGTTTTTTTGTTGTTGTCGGACAAAGCTTTGTAATATCCTTAGCTAAAACAGGCGGTTGAAGCGTACCCTGAAGTGTTGGAATTTGTTTCTTTACCATATTTTTTCACTTGCAGATAATGTAAAAAATTTCAGTTTTTTATTTTGTATTTTGAAGCAAATTTGCATATGATATAAACGTATTATCTGAGAAAAGATGGTAGAGGTGTGTAATTCCTTTCTGCTCCCACATACCTAAATAAAACGATTGATTGTTAAGTTGAAAGTCGGGGTTATGCTATATGGGAGAAAGCCCACAGGGCTCCAATTGGGATTTTGTCATTTCTAGTGCCTTCCACCCGGCGGTCAGGTGGAGGAAATAGTAAATCTAAAAGTCTGAGGTTGTTACAATCCTTCTGTTGGGTTGTGCCCATAGAATGATATATTGTAGCTGGTTAGCTATATAGTAGTGCATAAAATTTGATGCCTCTAGACCTCCTTAGGATTTCCTTTTCTGAAGAGTAGATAGAGTAATCTTATCTTTTTTTTTATTCCAGTAGAGTTTTGTAACGGCTGAGTCCAGCGACTGGAACCAGTTAGACGTAGGTTTGAATGGAATCATTGAGAAACAATTATTTATTTTGGGTAAAACTTTTATTTTAATGGTGGCCATTCGTCCTTTAGATAAAATACAAGATAGCAGGTTATTCTAAATAAAGTAAAATATCATCGCCATATAGAATAATTTTATGTTCTGTTATTCCGGAGTTAATTCCTTGGATACTTCTATCCTGGCGTATGGCTAATGCAAACGGCTCAATAAATATCGCAAATAATAAAGGGGTCAATAGACATCCTTGTCTTGTACCTCTCTGTAGAGTAAAACTCTGAGATATAATCCCATTAGTAGTAACTGTAGCTTTGGGAGAATCATATAATTCTTGACACCCAATAAATAAATTACTTCCCAAAGCCAAATTTATTTAGAACAGCAAAGAGGAAGGACCAGTTAACTTTGTCGAAGGCTTTTTCTACATCCAATGATATAATAACTGCCTTTTTATCATGTCGCTGTGACATGCTAATAAGGTTGAAGAGTCTCCTAATATTGTTAGTAGAATGACGACCTTTAATAAAGCCTGTTTGGTCGCTATGAATGTTTGTCAAGATTACTGTTTCTAGTAGTTTTTTGCCGATAATTTTAATGTCAGTATTAATTAGTGATAACGGACGGTAACTTGACAGAAGGGTTGGGTCTTTTTCTGGCTTGAATACAAGTTTAATTGCTGATGTGTTCATGTGTGGATCTATGTAACCATTAGTTTTCATTTCTGTTACTACTCTTAAGAATAATGGAGCAAGCATTAACCAAAAGTGCTTAAAAAATATGGCCGGATAACAATCTGGGCCAGGTGCTCTGTCATTAGGCATACTATCTAGAGCACTATACAGCTCGTTTATAATCAGTGGCGCATCTAAGATATCTTTATATTCAGTAGATAACTGAGGTATATTTAAGATACTGAGGAGAATGCCTCAATATGCTCAGGGTTAGGTTTGTTAGTTTCGGAGTATAGATTGTGATAATAGTTATAAAAAATATTGTTAATTTCTTCTGGTGATTGCCTGTGTTTTAATGACCATACCACATTGAAATTGTTTACCTGCTTAATGTCTAACTTAAATATTTGTAAAAGGATAGAGGATTAATATAAGAAAGCACAATTCAGTTATTCACAGAAATACTGACATACGGTACAATTATCAGCAGCAGTTTATAGTTACATAAAGCAATAACAGGCTGAAGCCAAAGCTATAGCCTTTACCTACCTACAAAACAAAAAAAAGCTTTACTCACCACCTACGTAAAAACAAATTAGCCAAATTAAGTAATAAACTGCTTGTAAAAATGGATGGATGAAAGTATGTTTGAAGTTATTTATTGTGATCCACTGTAATATGTATGAGTTTAATTATAGACACTGCGCTTAGGTATAGGAACATAAAATGTACTCCAATAATGATTGAAATAAAATGTATTGCACATTAAATATTTTTTTTTACCTGAATAAATATTAAGAAGCCAACTGTTTTGAGATTAAATGCAAATGTATGCAGACATCACAGGCATATATATCCTCTAATACTAATCTGACAGTTTTCCTGCATGTGTTTTAATTTACAGCTGTTGTGGATGGACATGTTGAAGTTTCCAATGCGGGCATAAGTGTGAGCTCATTATCATGCTACCAAGCAGCAGCCCTCATTCAGTGTTCACCTGTGTCGGTAAGACATTTTATTTACAGTAACTAGTAATACTTGTATTGCCAATTGTTATTAATTTTGCGTTTCTATGTCAACAGGAAAGCGCACAAGGGATAGATTCAGTCAGTGAAATGGACATTGCAAGCCAGCAACTCGCCACGACAAGAAATGATGTACGGCCAGGCAGATGTCCTCTAGGGGTCTATTTCACAAAGCAGGTTTAGTGAGAACTCTGGGTCAAGAAACCCTGAAATTTTGGAAACACTGCGTTTTCCTTTTCAGAAAGGGAGGTTATTGAAAACAGAGAAAAAGAGATAACTTTAGCCTGTTTCATAAAAAGAGGTCATTTAAGATCTCGGTCAGTTACCGTAGTAACATGTTCCATGAACCAAACCTGGTCGGTTGCAGGTTTTCCACAATGAACCTCGAGGTTTTCTCTGTTCCTGCCTCCTTTCAGCCACATTCCTTCATTCATAAATTCTGCTGTGGTGAGTTTTTGCGTAAATACGCCTATAGTCTATAGTTCATATAGTTGTATAGCTGCTGTAACTAACCTCACAACACTTTTTAATTGTTTTTGCAAACAGACTAGACAACAAACTAGACAACAGATCACACTTTTCTCATATCACACTTACAACACACACTTGGCATGATGAACAATAACCATAACCAACCTTAATATGAAACAAACTGGAAGGGGAAAAAACGGATACAAGAAAAGTGTACCGCTGAGTTTAAAAAAAGGAAATTACTTTCTACCTTAGTGGGAGACCAGACTTTGGGAGGAGGCAGCTAGCTTCTTCTAATCAGGAGTATAGATGCTGGTTGCAAGGCGTCGGCAGGCAACAAGGTGGTCATCAGTCATTGAGGCATTGAAGAGAGGCAGTTTTGTCTCATCAACAAATCCCATGAAAGCATTAAAAATATCTTCACCTCTGGTGTGTCTTTTTAATGGCAAAAAAATGAGTAGCTCTTCCTTGATGCTCATGTCTTTGAAAAGCATCCTGGTGAAAACACATAATTGCGCCACATCCACCATATCAGTCGACTCGTCAAATTGGAGGGAAAGCACAAACACTGGTCAATATCCTTCCTCAGTTGCTCCTGTACATCCACGGCCATTTCTTCACATTACCTTGTAGCGGAGTTGCGGGAAAGTTGCACTTTGTTAATGGCCTTTAAAATCTCAGATTTATTTTTAAAGTATAATCAAAGAGACTTTCCACTGCTTCGGTTTCCTTCACAATATCCCCTGGCTTCTTTGTTTAGCAAAAACAACTTACGGGTAGGAAGCAATAGTTGCGGCTTTAGCATTTCCTTTATTTGCCAACGCCGCTGTTACCTTGCAGATTAAACTGACGGGTTTTGAAATAGAATAAACTAATAAATAATCTTCCCCCCACTCTGGGTGAAAATAGCTCGTTTTCTGCCATTTTAGTGCGTCCTGTAAGTGCTCTGTTGCGCTCTGCTGCTGACTACTACTCACTAGCTTGGGTTAATATATATATATATATATATATATATATATATATATATATATATATATACTTTTTGGAGTGAGTGAATGTGTAATATGGTGTGCAGGGGCAGTTATTACAATAAATAAAATAAATAATAAAAATAATATAATAACACAAGCAAACTTTTTCTGTGATTGAAAAGGACTACATTTAAATTTACGCATTGACCCGACACCCGAGCAGCAATGTTCTCCCACACCGCCTTCCTCCATGGGGAGCCGCTGCGGTGTTGCACTTTTTTTCTAAAGACATGTTCAAATTCGCCATATGATCATATTAAGATTTTTAGTTGAGCGAGGTAAAAAATTAAATAAAATGTGGAAGCAGAGTGCGCTTCCCCGTTGCCATGGTGACTCGATAAATCAGGGCTCCATTGATGTGGAATTTGTAGTGTAGTGGCAACGGCAGGTGAAACAACTACATAAACATACACATATAACTACCTCAAATCAGCTGTCCTGGAACGTAAAACGCAGTTTCCCCTATCTCAGGGCATGTCAACTCGCTGTTCAGGGTTAGTCTCGGTGTTTGTTGAACATGCTTTGTGAAATGAACCCCTGGTTGCGGACAGGCACTGAAAATTCAGCCCGGCTTCTGGCTTTGCTTGTTTTGTATTTTAGGCGCACAAATAAACAGTTGCAATCTACAATGTGTTATTTTCCCCCCAAAAAAACTTTCCATGCAAACATTTAAAAAGATTAAAAACTCGAGTTGTCAATTAAGTCATGTATTTGTTTAACCATTATTTATCCAGTTAAGGTTACAGTATTTGCATTGCTAGTCATGTTGCAGACAGCAGAGTAAAATATGTCAAAATAAAAGCAATTACATATACGATATACATAAGTACAGTATAAATAGGGTAC